>NW_006784045.1:5768-20369 GCF_000442215.2 Lipotes vexillifer | reverse complement strand
CAACGGTTTAGGGTTAGCATACGTTTTAGGGCACGTGTTAGTGATAGCGTACGGGTTAGGATTAGGGCACAGGGTAGTCTAAAGCTTCAGGTAAAGGTAAGGATAAGGCTTCGGGTAAGTGTTAGGGTTAGGGTTAGGGTTAGGGAATGGGGACGGTTTTGGGTACAGGTTAGGGTAAGACAACGGTTTACGGTTAGCATACGTGTTAGGGCATGGGTTAGTGTAGCGTACCATTTAGGATTAGGGCACGGGTTAGGGTAAGGCTTTGGGTAAGCGTTAGGGTTAGGGTTAGTGTTAGGATTAGAGTTAGTGTTAAGGTTAAGATTAGGGTTAGGGAATGGGGACGGGTTAGGCTACAGGTTCGGGTACAACAATTGTTCAAGGTTAACGTACGTGTTAGGGCACGGGTTAGTGTTAGATTATGGGTTAGGATTAAGGCACAGTTTAGGGTAAGGCTTCGGGTAAGGGTTAGGATTCGGGTTATGGTTAGGGTTAGTGTTAGGGAACGTGTACGGTTTAGGGTACAGTTTAGGTTATGACAAAGGTTTAGGTTAGGCGTTCGTGTTAGTGCACGGGTTAGTGTTTGCGTATGGTTTAGGATTAGGGCACTGGTTAGTGTGAGGCTTTGGGTAAAGGTTAGTCTTAGGGTTACAGTCAGGATTAGTGTTAGGGAACGGGGATGGTGTAGTGAACAGCTTAGTGTACGACCACGGTTTTGGGTTACTGTACGTGTTAGGGCATGGCTTAGTGTTAGCGTACGGCTTACGATTAGGTCTCGGGTTAGGGTAAGGCTTCGGGTAAGGGTTAGGGTTAGGTTTAGGGAATGGGGACAGTTTAGGGTACAGGTTAGGGTATGACAACGGTTCAGGGTTAGTGTACGTGTTAGGTCACGGGTTAGTGTTACTGTATGGGTTAGGAGTAGGGCACAGGTTAGGGTAAGCCTTCGGGTAAGGGTTAGGGTTAGGTTTAGGGAATGGGGACGGTTTAAGGTACAAGTTTGTGTATGACAACGGTACAGGGTTAGCATACGTGTTAGGACATGTGTTATTGTTAGCGTACGGGTTAGGATTAGGGCACGGGGTAGGGTAAGGTTTCGGGTTAGGGTTAGGGTTAGGGAACGGGGATGGTTTAAGGTACAGGTTAGAGTATGACCGGTTTAGGGTTAGCATTCGTGTTAGGGAATGGGGTAGTATTAGCGTAAGAGATAGGGTTAATGCACGTGTTAGGGTAAGGGTTAGTGTTAGCGTTAGTGTTAGGGTTAGGTTTAGGGAACGGGGACGGTTTATGGTACAGTTTAGGGTAGGACAATGGTTTAGAGTTAACGTACGTGTTATGGCATGTGTTAGTGTTAGCGTACGGTTTAGGATTAGGGCACAGTTTAGTGTAAGGCTTCGGGTAGGGGTTACTGTCAGGGAATGGGGACGGTTTAGGATACAGTTTAGGTTATGACATCGATTTAGGTTTAGCATACATGTTAGGGTAACGGTTAGTGTTAGCGTACGCATTAGGATTAGGGCTCGGGTAAGGGTAAGGCTTCGGGTAAGGGTTAGGGTGAGGGTTAGGGTTAGGGTAAGGGAACGGGGACGGTTTTGTGTACAGGTTAGGGTACGACAATGGTTTAGGGTTAGCATACGTGTTAGGGCACGTATTAGTGTTATCATATGGGTTAGGATTAGGGAACGGGTTAGGTAAGGCTTCGGGTTAGTGTACGGGAACGCAGATGTTTTAGGGTACAGGTTACGGTACGTCAACGGTTTAGGGTTAGCATACGTGTTAGGGCACAGGTTCCTGTTAGCGTACGGGTTACGATTAGGACGCGGGTTTGGGTAAGCTTCCGGGTAAGTGTTAGTTTTAGCGTTCGGGTTAGGGTTAGGGTTAGGGAGCGGGTTCGGTTTAGGCTACTGGTTATGTTTCGACAATGCTTTAGAGTTAACGTACGTGTTAGGACATGGGTTAGTGTTAGCGTAGGCGTTAGGATTAGGGAACGGGTTAGGTTAAGGCTTTGGGTAAGTGATAGGAGTAGGGTTAGGGTTAGGGTTAGGGAACGGGGATGGTTTTGGGTACAGGTTAGGGTACGACAATGGTTTAGGGTTAGCATACATGTTAGGGCCCGGGTTAGTGTTAGCATATGGTTTAGGATTAGTGCACGGGTTAGGATAAGGCTTCGGGTAAATGTTAGTGTTAGGGTTAGGGTTAGGGAACGGGGACGATTTAGGCTACAGGTTAGGGTATGACAACGATTTAGGGTTAGCGTACATGTTATGGAACGGGTTAGTGTTAGTGTACAGGTTAGGATTAGGGCTCAGGTTGGGTTAACGCTTCGGGTAAGGGTTAGGTTTAGGGTTAGTGTTAGGGTTAGTGTTAGGGAACGTGGACGGTTTAGGGTACAGGTTAGCTTACGATGACGGTCTAGGGTTAGCATATGTGTTAGGGCATGGGTTAGTGTTAGCGTATGGGTTAGGATTAGGTCACAGGTTAGGGTAAGGCTTCGGGTATGAGTTAGGGTTAGGGTAGGTTTAGGGTTATGGAACGGGGATGGTGTAAGTTGCAGGTTAGAGTACGACAACACTTTAGGATTAGCGTATGTGTTAGGGCACGGTTTAGTGTTAGCGTACGGGTTAGGATTAAGGGACGGGTTAGGGTAAGGATTCGGCTAAGGGTTAGGGTTAGGGTTATGGTTAAGTTTATGATTAGGGTTAGGGAACGGGGACGATTTAGGTGACAGTTTAGTGTACGACAATGGTTTAGGGTCAGCGTACGTGTTAGGGCACATGTTAGTGTTAGCATATGGGTTAGGGTTAAGGCACAGTTTAGGGTAAGGCTTCGGGTAAGGGTTAGGGTTAAGGTTAGGTTTAGGGTTACGGTTAGAGAACAGGGAGGGTTTAGGGTACGGATTAGGGTACGACAAAGTTTTAGGGCTAGCGTACATGTTAGGACATGGGTTAGTGTTAGCTTACGGGTTAGGATAAGGCTTCGGGTAAGGGTTAGTGTTAGGGTTAGGGTTAGGGTTAGGTAACGGGAACGATTTAGGGTACAGTTTAAGGAACGACAACGCTTAGGGTTAGCATACGTGTTAGGACACGTATTAGTGTTACCGTACGGGTTAGGATTAGGGCACGGGTTAGGGTAAGGTTTCGGGTAAGGTTTAGTGGTAGAGTTAGGGAATGAAGATGATTTAGGATTCAGGTTAGGTTATGACAACGGTTTAGGTTTAGCATACCTGTTAGGGCAAGGGTAAGTGTTAGCATACGCATTAGGATAAGGGCATGGGTTAGGGTAATGCTTCGGGCAAGGGTTAGTGTTAGGGTTAGGTAATGGAGACGGTTTAGGGTACAGTGTAGGGCATGACAACGGTTAGGGTTAGCATACGTTTTAGGGCACGTGTTAGTGTTAGCGTACGGGTTAGGATTAGGGCACAGGGTAGGCTAAGGCTTCGGGTAAAGGTAAGGATAAGGCTTCGGGTAAGTGTTAGGGTTAGGGTTAAGGTTAGGGAACAGGGACGGTTTTGCGTACAGGTTATGGTACCACTACGATTTACCGTTAGCATATGTGTTAGGGCACGTGTTAGTGTTAGCGTATGGTTTAGGATTAGGGCACGGGTTAGGGTAAGGCTTCGGGTAAGGGTTGGGTTAAGATTAAGATTAGGGTTAGGGTTAGGGAGCACAGACGGTTTACGGTACAGGTTAGGGTACGACAACGGTTCAGGGTTAGTGTACGTGTTAGGGCACGGCTTAGTGTTAGTGTATGGGTGAGGATTAGGGCACGGGTTAGGGTAAGGCTTCGGGTAAGGGTTAGGGTTAGCATTAGGGTTAGGGAATGGGGACAGTTTAAGGTACAAGTTTGTGTACGACAACGGTACAGGGTTAGCATATGTGTTAGGACATGTGTTAGTGTTAGCGTACTGGTTAGGATTAGGGCACGGGGAAGGGTAAGGCTTTGGGTTAGGGTTAGGGTTAGGGAAAAGGGAGGGTTTAGGGTACAGATTAGGGTACGACAAAGGTTTAGGGCTAGCGTACGTGTTAGGGCATGGGTTGGTCTTAGCTTACGGATTTGGATTAGGGCACGGGTTAGGATAACGCTTCGGGTAAGTGTTAGTCTTAGGGTTAGGGTTAGGGTTGAGGTTAGGTAACGGGAACGGTTTAGGGTACAGTTTAGGGAACGGTTTAGGGTACAGTTTAGGGAACGACAACGGTTAGGGTTAGCATACATATTAGGGCACGTGTTAGTGTTAGCATACGGGTTAGGATTAGGGCACGGGTTCGGGTAAGGCTTCGGGTTAGGGTTCGGATTAGGGAACAGGGATGGTTTAAGGTACAGGTTAGGGTATGACAACGGTTTAGGGTTAGCATACGTGTTATGGCAAGGGTTACTGTTAGCGTAAGAGATAGGGTTAGGGCACGTGTTAGAGTAAGGGTTAGTGTTAGCGTTAGTGTTAGGGTTAGGTTTAGGGAGCGGGGATGCTTTATGGTACACTTTAGGGTAGGACAATGGTTTAGAGTTAACGTACATCTTAGGGCATGTGTTAGTGTTAGTGTACGGTTTAGGATTAGGGCACAGTTTAGTGTAAGGTTTTCGGTAAGGGTTAGGGTTAGGGAACGGAGATGGTTCAGGATACAGGTTAGGTTATGACAACGATTTAGGTTTAGCATACATGTTAGGGCATGGGTTAGTGTTAGCGTACGCATTAGGATTAGGGCTCAGGTAAGGGTAAGGCTTCGGGTAAGTGTTAGGGTGAGGGTTAGGGTTAGGGTTAGGGAACGGGGACAGTTTAGGGTACAGGTTAGGATACGATAAAAGTTTAGGGCTAGCATACGTTTTAGGGCACGGTTTAGTGTTAGCATACCGGTTAGGATTAGGGCAGGGGTTAGAGTAAGGGTGAGAGTTAGGATTAGGGTTAGGTTTAGGGATTGGGGATGGTTTAGGGTACATGTTAGGGTACGACAATGGTTTAGTTTTAGCGTACGTGTTAGGGCATGGGTTAGAGTTAGCGTACAGATTAGGATTAGGGGAGGGGTTACTGTAAGGCTTGAGGTAAGGGTTAGGATTACGGTTAGGGTTAGGGTTAGTGTTAGGGAACGTGGACTGTTTAGGGTACAGGTTAGGTTATGACAACGGTTTAGGGTTAGCGTACATGTTAGGGCACAGTTTACTGTTAGCGTACGGGTTAGGATTAGGACGTGGGTTTGGGTAAGGCTTCGGGTAAGAGTTACAGTTAGGGTTAGGGTTAGGGTTAGGGTTAGGGAAACAGGATGGTTTAGGGTACAGTTTAGCGTACGACAACGGTTTAGGGTTAGCATACGTGTTAGGATACAGGTTAGTGTTAGCATACGGTTTAGGATTAGGGCTCGGGTTAGGGTAAGGCTTTGGGTAAATGTTGGGTTCAAGGTTAGGGTTAGGTTTAGGGCAAGGGAACGGGGACGGTTTAGGGCACAGTTTAGGATACTCAACGGTTTAGGGTTAGCGTACATGTAGGGCAAGGGGTTAGTGTTAGCGTACGGGTTAGGATTAAGGCACGGGTTAGGGTAAACATTCGGGTAAGGGTGAGGTTTAGGGAACGGGGATGGTTTAGGGTACAGGTTAGGGTACGACAACGGTTTAGGGTTAGCGTACGTGTTAAGGCACGATTTACTGTTAGCGTATGGGTTAGGATTAGGACGTGGGTTTGGGTAAGGCTACGGGTAAGGGTTACCATTAGGGTTAGGGTTAGGTTTAGGGTTAGGGAAAGGGGACGGTTTAGGGTACAGGTAAGGGTTTACGGTTAGCGTACATGTTAGGGCACGGGTTAGTGTTAGCGTCCCGGTTACGATTAGGGCAGGGGTTAGGGTAAGGCTTCGGGTAAGGGTGAGAGTTAGGGTTATGGTTAGGGTTAGGTTTAGGGCATGGTTTAGTGTTAGCGTATATTTTAGGGGAAGGGTTAGTGTTAGGGGGAGGGGTAGTGTTAGGGGGAGGGGTAGTGTTAGGGGGAGGGGTAGTGTTAGGGGGAGGGGTAGTGTTAGGGGGAGGGGTAGTGTTAGGGGGAGGGGTAGTGTTAGGGGGAGGGGTAGTGTTAGGGGGAGGGGTAGTGTTAGGGGGAGGGGTAGTGTTAGGGGGAGGGGTAGTGTTAGGGGGAGGGGTAGTGTTAGGGGGAGGGGTAGTGTTAGGGGGAGGGGTAGTGTTAGGGGGAGGGGTAGTGTTAGGGGGAGGGGTAGTGTTAGGGGGAGGGGTAGTGTTAGGGGGAGGGGTAGTGTTAGGGGGAGGGGTAGTGTTAGGGGGAGGGGTAGTGTTAGGGGGAGGGGTAGTGTTAGGGGGAGGGGTAGTGTTAGGGGGAGGGGTAGTGTTAGGGGGAGGGGTAGTGTTAGGGGGAGGGGTAGTGTTAGGGGGAGGGGTAGTGTTAGGGGGAGGGGTAGTGTTAGGAAATGTGTACAGTTTAGGCTACAGGTTAGGGTACGACAACCAAGGGCATGGTTTAGGGTAAGGCTTCGGGTAAGTCTTAGGATTAAGTTTAGGGTTAGGGAATGGGGATGGTTTAGGGTTGAGGTTAGGGTGTGATAACGGTTTAGGGTTAGCGTACATGCTAGGGTACGATAATTGTCATTTGTAACTCTGCAGGTTTGTGAATTGTAGTGCACCTCAGCTCCACTTTCCACCTCGCTTTTTTGTGAGCTGGCCGCAAAACCTCAGGATTGCTTCAGGCCCTATTTTCTTTCCCAGGTGTCAGACTGAGCCTTTGGTGATTTCTTTCTCGTGCTGTGAAATTAGAGTGATTTGTGCCTGTCCAAACTCTTACAACTAGTCTCTCATTGGTTCCCCCTTTTCCCGTACTTCCTCCACACAAATTGCAAACTGTGCGAAACAGGAGGTTAAATGTACTGATTCTCCAAGTGGGGAGATTCTTAGTGACGTGGCTGGAATGGCAAAGTCGAGCACCAGGAGATGAAAAATGAGGTGCATTTTAAACACGTTTCCTGATCACATGGTTTAGTGCCCTCGGTTTCCCGTGTATCTTTTAGCTGTAGGAAGATTGCCTTGAACCTGCCGATTTGGGACCCATGGAATGGGTACCATGCAGTATTACTTTAAAGGGTGTCCATTTCCTCATTCAACCTCAGGAATTCTCTTAGCGTGAATGGTTTCCAGCCTTATGTCTCATCCTGCTGCGTGTCTAGATATGTTCTATCCATGTTGCATCACAACCCCTGAGCAAAAGTTGTAAGAATTTTTCTCTTTCTCATGGTCTTTTTTAAAAATTTATTATTATATTGGTTACAGCTGATTTTCAAAAGTCCATTGCTTGCTGCTGTACATCCACTTGATTCACATACAGAGAGACATCAATAAATTCTTTTTCAGATTCTTACCAGTCGTATATATTCTTTTGCGGTGACTGGAGTGTGCTGAGTGCAGTTCTTTTAGCTACCGTATAGGCCTTGTTGATTATCAGTTTGGTATTTGGAATGGTATCTTTGCTAATTTCAACCTCCTGGATAATGCCTCACCCCCTCCACCTTTCCCGGTTAGCAGCCTTATGAGTGTTTTGTACATATTTGACTATGTTTTTGTTTTGTAATTTATTTCATGTGTAACCATTTTGGATTCCACCTTTAAGGGATATCTTATGATATGTGACTTTTTCTTTTTGAATTATGTCACTTAGAATGATCATACGTAACTCCTCCAGAGTTGTTGCAACTGGCCATATTTCATTGATTTCCAGGCTGAGGAATATTCCACTCTACATAAGTACCATATCTCTATCCATTTTTTCTCTCCAGAGACATTTAAGTTATATCCTAGTCGAGGATCTTTTAAACAGAGAGGCAGTAAACATTGGGGTGCCTGTGTCCTCTCGATTTTTGTTTTTCCCAAGATATACGCCCATGAGTGCAAGTGGCCTATGCTCTGTAGCTCATTTTTTAGATGTTTTAGTAAACACAATACACTTTTCCAGAGTGGCCGTTGGGAATGTACATTTCCACTATAAGCCTCACAGGGCTCCCTTTTCTCCTCGTCCTGTCCTCCTTTTCTGGTGTTTACACTTTATGAGGATGGCTCTTCAGACAGATGCGAAGTGATATCCTTTGTAGTATTGATTTCCAGTGCCCACCTGTTTGGTTGGCTACAAAGGGTGTATGCCCTTTTCTGGAATATTTTCAGAAAAAAAACCCCATACACCCTTTTTGGCCAACTGCAATGTTGGCAATGTTCGGCCCTTTTTCTTGTGCTTAATGGCAAGTCCTTTCTACCTCTTCAAATCCCTTTCTTGCCATTCTCCCTTACTTACAAGTCCTTTTCTGTGACTTTCCTCAAGACACTTTTCAGTGATAGATATTTTCAACTCTGCAGTTTCGTGAATTTTAGTGCCCCTGAGTTCCATTTTTCAACTTGTGTTTTTGTGAACTGGCCAAAAGCAGTGGGATTTCCTAAAGTCCTATTCTGTTTCCATGGGCTATCCTAGCCTTTGGTCAATTCGTCTTCCTGGTTGGAAATAAGAGTGACATGTGCCTGTCCGAATACCTAGGACTTTTCTCTCATTGTTCCTCATCCTTCTGCTTCATCCTCTGGACAAATTGCAAACTGTACACAACAGGATGTTGACAGTGTTGACATCTCCAAGTTGGGAGATTGTTAGTAAAGACGCTGGAGGGGTGAACCCAAGCACCAGGAGATGAGGCGATGAGATGCCTTTTCCCAACTCTTCCCGATCGGACAGTGTAACATCCTCTGGGTGTGACAGGCATGTTTTAACAGTAGGAAGGGTCCCGTTCATGTAAGGAGAACACCAGGGCTTTTTCCAAATCAGTGTCTCCCCGAAACCCAAACTGGAGAGATTTTTAAGCTACGGCTACAGATATGTTCATTAAGGGTCTTGGGAAGTAGGCGTAGTCTGAACTTTAGATGATTGAAGTCTTCAGGGTCAGAAGCACTCACCACTGTCTTCCCTTAGTTTACATTTTAACTGTCATTGATAGATGATGTCAATATAAATATCTATTCTTTTTCAGATTATTTCCGCTAATAGCTTAGCAAAATATTTTGAGAGTAGTTCCCTGTGCTATACAGTAGTTCCTTGTTGATGATCTATTTTATACATAACAGTGTGTATATGCTAATCCCAAACTGTTAATTTATCCCTCCTCCCACATTTGCCCTTTGGTAGTAATAAATTATAAGATTTTATACTTCTCAGAAATGGGGGAGCTGGAAGAGAGGGATCATTTTCAATGGAAAAGCATTTAAAAGAAGATTGAAGCTTTAACCAAGATTATTAGATGTACATCCTTGGAAAGAAATCACTTCATTTCTCTAATATTGACCTGACAAATAAGACAAACCTTTTCACTGAACTTGCTTATAATTAAGTGATGGAAATATCACATGGAAGTGTTAGAAACATCTTACATTATCCGAGCCTTATACACTCTTCTATGTTAATTACAGTTTGGGTGATACATCTGTTCATTGAAGTTACAATGTTCTCAAATTCTGTTACTGACCTTTCAGAGTGGACCCCAACAAGTGTCCCTCTGGCCAGTGTCATTGGAGCCAACAGATCGAGACTGAGTTTGGTTCAGAAGCAAAGGAAATTTTATATTTTGATCAGAGAATGGAGAGGTGAAAACATGCCCTACCCTGCGGGCTGTGGGCTAGGCTGCTGTGTAGAGATCCTGTCAGAGTCAGTGGGAGGGAGGGAGCAGAGCTATCAAGGGCCAGGTTGGCTGCAGCTCAGGCTCTATATCGCGGAGTCTGCACTGGGCCCCGCGAGCTCAGTTGTCGACCAGCCATTCTGCACTAGGAAATCTGCTCTGAAGTGCAGGGTGTGGGACCTCTGTATGCGGGACCCTAAGAGCATGTGAAATTAGACAAAGCACAAAGGATCAAAAAGGTTAGACTTTATTTTATTGCCCAGATTCTATATTTATCTCCCAGGGATTTTAGTGGGCTTTGCTGGTGACAAACTCCTCCTCTGCCTTTTGTCCCGTTCCTCATTCTTGGAGTGCTGAGGGTAGAGACCCCTCTTCGGTAAATGCTGAGTGCTGAGTTGGTAGCCCTCATAGCCGTGGTCGAGGGTCAGAACTTCTCCCAGCAGCCTCCATGTGACGTTGATTGTCCCCAGGCCTCGTGCCTCCCTGCTCGTCCGCCTGAGCACCAGCATTGGAAGTGTTATAGATTGTAATGACCTTTAAGTATTCAGGAAAGAGTTGTGCAGAGATGCTGTGGGGGCCAGTTTTACCTCACCCCACATTTGTTCAGCCACCTTAGGCTGCCCGTTTCTGCCAGCCTAGGTGCTCTGACCAGTAGTCTGCGTTTTCTTCAATTAGGCCCCTCAATTAATATAAAAACAGCACCAGGTGTCACAGCCCTGCCCGCTCAACTCCCACACAGTCCAGGGTCAGTGGTGATCAAGGACCATGATGGTCACTGAGTCAACAGCCTTTTGAAGTAGCCAGGAGTCCAGCCAGTCTTACTGGCCACCATCATCGCGGTGTCTGTAGGCTTTTCTATGGTGACAGCATGACATATGGTTCCCCTGTCAAGCTTATTAGCTCCCCTCTGGGTACAGTAAGTCCTGCAAGCAATAGTCTACTCTTTTGGAAAACACTCTTGTTCTTTTCTGAGAGAAACTCCAGGTCAAGTGATGGTCACACGTGTCATCATGGTGCCCCATTATCCCCGGTTGTCTCTCTGGAGGTGGGAGTTGGAGGGCCTCCTCACTCGAGGTCAGTGTGTCCATCGAGCGAACCCTGCAACTTCAGGGCATGATTGGTGGTTAGGATCACCACGTGGTCCTTTTCCCTTAGGAGGTAGGTGGCCTTTCGTTCTGCTGATTTCCAGGTGTTTAGATACCGCCCGTATCTTGGCCAGATGTGGCAGTGGGCCAAGTCCCTTGGTGACGGTACTTTATCCTACCTGGATGGCATACATGCATTGTTCCATTTCAAGTGGTCAAAGTTTTTGCACTAATACTCCAATGGCGATTCACCTTTCAGCGGGTATGTAAAGGTCAAAGGGTTTAGCTAAATGAGGGAGTTCCAGGGCAAGGTTCTGAATTGACTGCTCTTTCCATTCTTGAAAGGCCACTTCTGGATTCTATTCAAAAGGATCATCATTTTTTCCTTTCAGTGTTTCATGTAGAGACCCAGCTATTAGACTGTAGTTAGCGATCCAGATGCAGCAAACCCTGGTCTCCCCAGGAACCCCTAAGCCGTCTTCTAGTTTTAGAAATGGGTAAGGCTGCAAATGGTTTCTTCCCTTTCCTGGGATGGATTTCTCTGACCTTCTGTGAGAATGAAACCCAGGCAGGTCACCTTAGTCTGTGATATTTGAGCTTTTTCTTGGACAACTTCTATCCTTTATTGGCTTGGTAGTTCAGAGGCCTCCTTAGTAGGGCTGACAATCAGAATGTCGTCTGCATATTGAAGGAGGGTTTCCTTTTCCAGAGGTAGAACTTTTAGGTCTTTAGCTAAGTTTTTCCCAAAGATGGTGTGGGAAAGTATGAACCCTTGGGGCACGACGGCCCGGAAGTATTGTTTTTGTTGTATGTTGAGTCCTGCCACTCACAAGCCAAAATTTCTTGTGACCCTGGGACTAATGGAATACGTTTTTGTTGTATGTTGAGTCCTGCCACTCACAAGCCAAAATTTCTTGTGACTCTGGGACTAATGGAATACAAAAGAAGGCACCATTGAAGACTAATACAAAATACCATGTCCTGGTGGTTGGTAGAATGACCAGCAGAGTGTAGGAATTAGGGGAGGTAGGAGGTATATCCTCGGTGGCTTCACTGACTGTCCTGACATCCTTCCCCAGGTCCCCAGCAGCCCATGGGTCTCTCCTGGTCAGGCCCCTCCCAGGATATGGGGTTCCCTGGGCAGGTCCCCTGCAGCCCATTTGGTTCTCGTGGTCAGGCCCCTCCCAGGATACAGAACTACACTTGCAGGTACAGTGGCAGGGCTCGGCACACAGGAACCATGCACATAGCCCTCATTGCTGAGCACCCCCAGCTAACATGTCACTCAGAGCTGACACAGAGCACCTCAGAGCAGAACTTGAACTAACAAACAGCAGCTCGGACAGGTCTTTCACCCTGGGCCTCGGGCCTCACTCTCTGCAGCCTCCCTCCGCCTGGTCTTCCTGAGACTTCCACTGCACCCGGGGCACCAGGCCTCTGTCTCCACCCACCACCCACCCCTCCTCTCCCTGACTCCTGGGTTCCTCTCATTAGGAGACGGTTTTCTTGAAGGTGTCTCCCACTCATGGGCCAGATAAAATGATGAGAAAGAAAGCCAGAGCTGCAGCCCCTTTTCTATCCTGACTCTCAGGAGCCCACACCGGTTCCTTAGACTTGGCCGGTTCATCAAGTTCCATTTTCTGCAACTGTGAGACCCCGAGGGTTGATGATTGGCTGACCTGGGCAGCCTGACCGTGTCGGCCAGCCCTCCCCAGGTGTGCCTGGTTGAGATCAATATAAACACCCAAATCAGCAAGAGCCAGTGCAGCTGTGCCTGACGCCATATTCTCTGCCCTTTCAGCAGCCTTGGGTCTGAGCTGGTGAGGGAGTGAGAGGCCACGGCTTTGTGGGTGGCCCAGTGTGAGTGGGGCTCTGCTGGACTTTCTGCAGCAGTTGCCAGACTGCTACCTGCTAAAGAAGAGGATGTGTCACCCATACCTGCCGCTGGAATTTCTCCCTGGGCAGAGGTGAGGAAGGAACAAAGCAGTGGGGGCTGGGACTGGAGGGCTATCTCAGGCAGGGAAGTGGAAAGCTTCCAGAAGAGTGCCCAGGGCCAGGACCATCCTGGCTGGCCTGCAGGCACCAAGTCGGCCGGCATGCTGTCGCTCATGTGGCTCCATGGCTCTTCCTCTAGGCTTTCAAGTCCTTGTACATATTCAGGTGTTTTACCTGGGAAGTGTGGGAACAGTTCAGCAGCAGCTGGCCTGGGGCTCAGCTCACGTTTACTCACAGATGCCTTGGCATGGCCCCCAGCTTTGCAATGAGGACGCTTGTTGCCTGGGGGCTGCTTGCTAAATGGGAGATGATTCCCCACCACTGACCAACTGCAGAATTGTTTACAAATGGAGCAAGTGCCCTGATAGGGTTTTCCCTTGTGTAACTGGTGGGATCTGTTGTTTTTTAAATTTTTAAATTTTTTTCGTTTTTGGTTCAAGGTAGATTTTATTCCTCTTTTTTGTATTTACAGATATAAGCATGGAAATAATTTATTCATATAAATACATGTATGTGAATGGAAGAACTTTTTTTGTGTTACATTTTTTAATTTTATTTTTTTAAGTTTGAATTTTATTTAAATTTTTTCGACAGCAGGTTCTTATTAGTTATATATTTATACATATAGATGTATACATGCCAATCCCAATCTCTCAACTCCTCCCACCCCCAACACTCACAGCTTCCTCCCTTGCTATCCATACGTTTGTTCTCTACATCTGTTGCTCAATTTCTGTCTTGCAAAACGGTTCATCTGTATAATTTTTCTAGGTTCCACATATATGCATTAATATACAATATTTGTTTTTCTCTTTCTGACTTACTTCACTCTGTATGACAATCTCTAGATACATCGACATTTCTATAAGTGACCCAAATTCATTCCTGTTTATGGCTTAGTAATATTCGGTTTTATATATGTAGCACATTTTTATGCATTCATCTGTCTGTGGGAATTTAGGTTGCTTCCATTACCTGGCGATTGTAAATAGTGATGCAATGAACATTGCAGTGAATGTCTCTTTTTGATATATGCTTTTTTCCTGGGCATATGTCCAGTAGTGGGAATGCTGCATCATATGGTAATTCTACTGTTAGTTTTTTAGAAAACTAAATACAATTCTATATAGTGACTGTATCAATTTACATTCACAAAAATAGTGGAAGAGTGTTCCTTTCCTCCACACCTTTTCCAGCATTTGTTGTTTGTAGATATTCTGATGATGCACAGTCTAACTGGTGTGAGGTGATACCTAATTGTTGAGTTTACTTCGTTGAGCAAGAAGTAGATCTTATCTATTACATACTTAGCTTATGGAACGGTATCTGTGCTAATTTCAATATCTGGTTTTATGCAGGACCACAACTCAACTTTCCCCTTAAGCAAACATAACTTTGTTTTCTAAATGTGAGACTCTGTTATGTTTTGAAATTCAGTTCATGTGTAGCCAAGTTAACACTCCCTCTATTAGTGATAACTTATGATGTTTCATTTTCTGTGTGACTTATTTCACTTAGAATCGTCATACCTAAATCCATTCATTATGCTGCTATGGGCCTGATGACATTGATTTCATTGCTGAGTGACATTCTATAGTACGTAAGGACCACAACATCTTTATCCACTTTTCTCTTTCTGGGATATTTAAATTGTACTGAAGATGAGGTTCTTGTAAACAGAGCACCCTGAAACATTGGGGTGGCTGTGTCTTTTTTATTTTAATTATCCTAAGCTATAGGGCCATAAGTGGAAGTGCACTAGGCTATGTACCTTTGTTTTTTGGATGTTTCAGGAAGCACCATACATTTCTCCAGAGTGGCTGTGGGCAACTTACATCCCGCCCATCAGCATAACAACGCTCCATGTTCTCCATGGCCAGTCCTGCCCTTCTGGATTT
>NW_006784045.1:0-5624 GCF_000442215.2 Lipotes vexillifer | reverse complement strand
GCAGGATTGCTTCAGACCCTAGTCTGGTTCAGGCACGGCATGCTGAGGCTTTGGTTCATTCTTCTTGCTGGTGGGAAATTAGAGTTCAATGTGCCCGTCCAAACACCTACAGCTAGTCTCCCGTTGGTCCTCCCCATTCCTGTCCATCTTGTGCAGAAATTGCCAAGTGTGCCAAACAGGACGTTAAAGGCACTGACTCTGCAAGTGTGAGGAGTGTCGGGAAAGCGTCTTGAACGGCCAACACGTGTTCCCGGGCACGTAAACTGAGATGCGTTTTAGGAACGTTGCCCGATCACACGGTGGACCGTACTCTGGGTTTCCCATGAATGTTTTAGCGGAAGGAAGAATCCATTCAACCTGGGGAGCTGGGCCCCATGGAATGGATACCATGCAGGATGACTTCAAAGGGTTTGCCTTTGCTTACCAAACCTCACCAATCCTATCAGCCCCTAGAGTCCAGCCTTATGTCTCACACGGCTGTGGGTGTAGATGTGGTAAATCCAGGTTTCATCCCGAGCCCTGAATGAATGAAGTAAGAATGTCTCTCTATTTCACTGTCATTGTGATTTGGTTTTGAAATTTATTTTTATAATGGGATTTGGCTGATTTTCACTGCTGCGCTTATGTCGCTCTACACACGCTTGATTCTCTTACGGAGACATATAAATACATAGGTTTCAAGATTCCTACCAGTCAGGTATATCCCTATGTGTTGAATATGGGGTGTGGAGTCCATTTCGTGGAGCAAGGAGTAGGTCTTGTCTATTCCATATTTGGCTTATGGAGCGTTATCTGTGCTAATTTCAATCTCTGCTTTTATGCAGCACCCCCTCTCACCTTTCCCCTTACGCAAGCATAAGTTTCTTTTCTAAATGAGAGACTCTCTTCTGTTTCGTAATTCAGTTCATGTGTAGCCACGTTTCCATTCCCTGTATTAGTGATATCTTATGATGTTTCTTTTTCTGTGTGACTTATATCACTTAGAATCATCGTACCTAAACCACTCATTATGCAGCTACGGGCCTGATGACGTTGATTTCATTGCTGAGTGATTCTCCATTCCACGTACGTACCACAACTACATGATCCATTGTTCGCTCTCTGGGATGTTTACCTTGTACCGTGGACGAGATTCTTGTACACAGAGCAGCCCTAAACTTTGCCGTGGTTCTGTATTTTTGATTTCAGTTTTCCTAAGCCTAGTGCTCTAGGCTATGTACCACTGTTTTTTCGATGCTTCAGGAAACACCATACATTTCCCCAGACTGGCTGTTGGCAATTTACATCCCTCCCATCAGCATAACAATGCTCTCTGTTCTCCATGGCCTGTCCTGCATTTCTGGAATTTACCCTTTTTTCAGATGGCCCTTTTGACCTGGGGGGGTGAGTGAGACTTCATTGTAGCACAGATTTCCTTTGCAAGCTTGCTTGGTTGGCCAGAAATGGCATATGCGTTTTTTCCTGAATATATTCAGGAAAACACGCATACGCCCTTTTTGGCCAAGGGCATCCTGGTTCACGTTCTGCCTATTTTCATAGGGTTTAAATGCAATTCCGAACTGCCTCCTGAAATTGGTTTCCTACAATTCTGCCTCACATTCAAGTCCTCTTCGCAGCCTTACATCAGTATATTTGTGGACGAAAGCTGTCTTTTATAACTCTGCAGGTGTGTGAATTACAGTGCCCCTGAGCTCCTCTTCTCCACTCGCTTTCTTGTGAGCTGGCCGCAATACCGCAGAATTGCTTCAGACCCTAGTGTGGTTCAGGCGCGGCATGCTGAGCGTTTGGTTAATTCTTCTTGCTGCTGGGAAATTAGAGTTAAATGTGCCCGTCCAAACACCTACAGCTAGTCTCTCATTGGTTCTGCCCATTCCTGTCCATCTTCCACAGAATTTGTAAACTGTGCCAAACAGGAGGTTAAAGGCACTGACTCTCCATGCATGGAGAGTTTCAGGAAAGAATGTGGAATGGCCAACGTGAGTACCAGGGCTCGTAAACTGAGATGCCTTCTATGAACGCTCTCCGATCACACGGGTGGACCATACTCTGGCTTCCCCATGCATGTTTTAGCTGAAGGAAGAATCCCTTAAACCTGGAGAGTTGGGACCCATGGAATGGGTACCAGGCAGTATGACTTCAAAGGGTCTGCATTTGCTCTCCGTACCTCACTGATCCTATCAGCCCCAAGTGTCCAGCATTATGTCTCACAGAGCTGTGGTTGTAGATGTGGTAAATCCAGGTTTCATCACAAGCCCTGAATGAATTCTCTAAGAATGTCTCTCTATTTCACTGTCCTTGTGTTTTGTTTTTGAAATTCAGTTTTATAATAGGATTTAGCTGAATTTCACTGCTGCTCTTATGCCGCTCTACACACACTTGATTCTCTTACGGACACATATAAATACAGAGGTTTCAAGATTTCTACCAGTCACATATATCCCTATGTGTTGAATATGGGGTGTGGAGTCCATTTTGTGGAGCAAGGAGTAGGTCTTGTGTATTACATATTTGGCTTATGGAACGTTATCTGTGCTAATTTCAATCTCTGCTTTTATGCAGCACTCCCACTCTCCTTTGCCCTTACGCAAGCATAAGTGTGTTTTCTAAATGAGAGACTCTCTTCGGTTTCGTAATTCAGTTCATGTGTAGCCACGTTTCCTTTCCCTGTATTAGTGATATCTTATGATGTTTCTTTTTCTGTGTGACTTATATCACTTAGAATCATCGTACCTAAACCACTCATTATCCAGCTACGGGCCTGATGACGTTGATTTCATTGCTGAGTGATTCTCCATTGCACGTACGTACCACAATTTCATGATCCATTGTTCGCTCTCTGGGATATTTAACTTGTAACGTGGACCAGGTTGTTGTACATAGAGCAGCCCTAAACTTTGTGGGGCTCTGTCTTTTTTTTTTTTTTTCTTGCGTTATGCGGGCCTCTCACTGTTGTGGCCTCTCGCATTTGCGGAGCACAGGCTCCGGACGTGCAGGCTCAGTGGCCATGGCTCACGGGCCCAGCCGCTCCGCGGCATGTGGGATCTTCCCGAAACGGGGCACGAACCCGCGTCTCCTGCATCGGCAGGCGGACTCTCAAGCACTGCGCCACCAGGGAAGCCCGGGTCTCTGTCTTTTTGATTTCAATTTTCCTAAGCCTAGTGCCCTAGGCTATGTACCGTTGTTTTTTAGATGCTTCGGGAAACACCTATATTTCCCCAGAGTGGCTGTTGGCAATTAACATCCTGCCCATCAGCCTAACAATGCTCCCTGTTCTCCATGGCCTGTCCTGCCTTTCTGGATTTTACACTTTTTTCGGATGGCCCTTTTGACCGGGGGGAAGTGAGAATTCATTGTAGCACAGATTACCCTTGCAAGCTTGCTTGGTTGGCCAAAAAGGGCGTATGCGTTTTTTCATGAATTTATTCAGGAAAAAACGCATACGCCCTTTTTGGCCAAGGGCATCCTGGTCCACGTTCTGCCTATTTTCATAAGGTTTAAATGCAATTCTGAAGTGCCTCTTGAAATTGGTTTCCTGCAATTCTGCCTCACATTCAAGTCCTCTTTGCAGCCTTACGTCAATATATTTGTGGGCGAAAGCTGTCATTTATAACTCTGCAGGTTTTTCAAATACAGTGTCCCTGAGCTGATTTTCTCCACTCGCTTTCCTGTGAGCTGGCCGCAATACCACAGAATTCCTTCAGACCCTAGTCTAGTTCAGGCACGTCATGCTGAGTGTTTGTTTAATTCTTCTTGCTGCTGGGAAATTAGAGTTAAATGTGCCCGTCCAAATACATACAGCTCGTCTCTCATTGGTTCTCCTCATTACTGTCCATCTTTCACAGAAATTGCAAACTGTGCCAAACAGGAGGTTAAAGGCACTGATTCCTCAAGTGTGCAGAGTGTCAGGAAAGCGTGTGGAATGGCCAACGTGAGTACCAGGGCACGTAAACTGAGATGCTTTTTACGAACACTGCCCGATCACACGGGTGGACCATACTCAGGCTTCCCCATGCATGTTTTAGCTGAAGGAAGAATCCATTAAACCTGGACAGTTGGGACCCATGGAAAGGGTACCAGGCAGTGTGACTTCAAAGGGTCTGCATTTGCTCTCCAAACCTCACCGATCCTATCAGCCCCAAGTGTCCAGCCTTATGTCTCACACAGCTGTGGGTGTAGAATTGGTAAATCCAGGTTTCATCACAAGCCCTGAATGAATTCTCTAAGAATGTCTGTCTATTTCACTGTCCTTGTGTTTTATTTTTGAAATTTATTTTTATAATTGGATTTAGCTGAATTTCACTGCTGCTTTCGTGCCGCTCTACAGACACTTGATTCTCTTATGGAGACATATAAATACATAGGTTTCAAGATTCCTACCAGTCAGGTATATCCCTATGTGTTGAATATGGGGTGTTGAGTCCATTTCGTGGAGCAAGGAGTAGGTCTTGTCTATTACATATTTGGCTTATGGAGCGTTATCTGTGCTAATGTCAATCTCTGCTTTTATGCAGCACCCCCTCTCACCTCCCCTTATGGAAGCATAAGTTTCTTTTCTAAATGAGAGACTCTCTTCTGTTTTGTAATTCAGTTCATGTGTAGCCACGTTTCCATTCCTTGTATTAGTGATATCTTATGATGTTTCTTTTTCTGTGTGACTTATGTCACTTAGAATCATCGTACCTAAACCACTCATTATGCAGCTATGGGCCTGATGACGTTGATTTCATTGCTGAGTGATTCTCCTTTGCACGTATGTACAACAACTTCATGATTCATTGTTCCTTCTCTGGGATATTTACCTTGTACCGCGGACGAGGTTCTTGTACACAGAGCAGATCCAAACTTTAGGGTAGTCATGCCTTTGTGATTTATTGGGTTAGGGCAAGGCTTCAGTTAAGGGTTAGGGTTAGGGTTTGGTTTAGGGTTAGGGTTATTGAAAGTGGACCATTTAGGTACAGAAAAGAGTAGGCAATGCTTTACATTTAGCGTACGTGGTAGGGCATGGGTTAGTGTTAGTGTACGGGTCGCTTTAAGGGACGGGTTGCTGTAAGGCTTTGTGTAAACATTAGGTTTAGTGTTAGTTGTAGGGAACGGGGATGTATAGGGTACAGTTTAGTGTACGACAACAGTTTAGTGTTGGCGTATGTGTTAGGGTATGGGTTAGTGTTAGTGTACGGGTCGCTTTAAGGGACGGGTTGCTGTAAGGCTTTGTGTAAACATTAGGTTTAGTGTTAGTTGTAGGGAACGGGG
Source organism: Lipotes vexillifer (assembly GCF_000442215.2). NCBI lineage: Eukaryota > Metazoa > Chordata > Mammalia > Artiodactyla > Lipotidae > Lipotes > Lipotes vexillifer. Next base: position 374 of record NW_006784045.1, on the reverse strand, counting down.
ATGTATAGGGTACAGTTTAGTGTACGACAACAGTTTAGTGTTGGCGTATGTGTTAGGGTATGGGTTAGTGTTAGTGTACGGGTCGCTTTAAGGGACGGGTTGCTGTAAGGCTTTGTGTAAACATTAGGTTTAGTGTTAGTTGTAGGGAACGGGGATGTATAGGGTACAGTTTAGTGTACGACAACAGTTTAGTGTTGGCGTATGTGTTAGGGTATGGGTTAGTGTTAGTGTACGGGTCGCTTTAAGGGACGGGTTGCTGTAAGGCTTTGTGTAAACATTAGGTTTAGTGTTAGTTGTAGGGAACGGGGATGTATAGGGTACAGTTTAGTGTACGACAACAGTTTAGTGTTGGCGTATGTGTTAGGGTATGGGTT
>NW_006784044.1:0-530 GCF_000442215.2 Lipotes vexillifer | reverse complement strand
AAAACCAATGTACCTTTTTGGACTCAACATGGACTAGAGCTTACAGGGCAAATCATCACTCCAAAGTCTAGAAACACAGGTGAACCCACGTAGTCACAGCAAAGATCTGCTTACCTGGAGAAAAAAGTTACAGGAGCCATAAAATGGTAGGGCCCCTTTAATCATAATATTGCTGAACTGCTAGAGACTGAGCATGGAACCAGTGTGAGTGAGAAACTCCCGGGTGCTACAGTTTTAAGGGAATCCCAAAATTTTGTGGGCTTTAACCTACAGAAATACACACAAGTTCTCACAATAAAGAGTCAAAAAAAGTTTCCTCCTGGTGTTAGGAGTGGGAGTGGGAAAAGTCCTTAGGGCTGCTATAATAAATCATTACAAATGTGATGGCTTAAAACAGTGGAAATTTACTCTCTTGCAATTCTGAAGTACTGAAGCTGAAAATCAATTCCACTGACCTAAAATTAAAGGGTTACCTGGGCCATGCTCCTTCAGGAGACATGAGAGGAGAATCCATTTCTTCCCTCTTCCAG
>NW_006784043.1:0-259 GCF_000442215.2 Lipotes vexillifer | reverse complement strand
CCAGCCTTAATTCACTGACTTGGTACTATTGCAGGTAAACTGAACAGGATGGTAAGATCTGGATTGAGGAAGACTCTAGAATTCTCAGGTGCCTGAGACACAAAGACCTCCCGGAGGGATGTGTCAGTTTCCTAGGGTTACTGTAACAAATTACCACAAAGCAGGTGGCTTAGAAGAACCGAAATTGATTCTCTTACAGTTCTGGAGGCCAGAAGTCTGAGGTCAAGGTGTCGACAGGGTTGGTTCCTTCTGGAGGCTC
>NW_006784042.1:0-432 GCF_000442215.2 Lipotes vexillifer | reverse complement strand
TCCTTGGTCGGGAAACTAAGAGCCCGCAAGCCGCACAGCACAGCCAAAAAAAAAAAAAAGATCAGGACAAGACAAGGATTACCCCATCACACCTTTTATTCAACATAAGTATTAGAAATCCTAACCAGAGCAGTTAGGCAAGAAAAAGAAACAAAAGGCATTCAAATTGAAAAGGAAGATATAAAACTACTTGCAGATGACATGATATTATATATAGACAACACTTGACTGTCAAAAACTATTAGGATAAACAAATTCAGTAAAGTTGCAGAATGCAAAATCGATGTACAAAAATGTTATGTATCTATACACTAATAGTGAATTATAAGACATTAAGGGGGGCTTCCCTGGTGGCACAGTGGTTGAGAATCCACCTGCCGATGCAGGGGACATGGGTTCATGCCCTGGTCCGGGAGGATCCCACATGCCGCG
>NW_006784041.1:0-307 GCF_000442215.2 Lipotes vexillifer | reverse complement strand
TTCGGAGCCGCGGAGGACAGCGCAGCCACAGGGGTGCGGAGGGCAAAGCGGGGAGATTCCCGCGCAGAGGATCGGTGCCGACCGGCGCTCACCAGCCCGAGAGGCTTGTCTGCTCCCCCCGCCCGGTTGGGCGGGGCTGGGAGCTGACGCTTCGGTTGGATGCAGGGAGAGGACTGGAGGCGTGAACACAGCCTCAAGGGGTTAGTGCACCATGGCTAGCGGGAGGGAGTCCTGGAAAAAGTCGGGACCTGCCGAAGAGGCAAGAGACATTTTCTTCCCTCTTTGTTTCCTGGTGCGCGAGGAGAGG
>NW_006784040.1:0-1479 GCF_000442215.2 Lipotes vexillifer | reverse complement strand
AAAGAGTAACTTGACAGGGCAAGAACCTGACAAACACTACCTGAGCCAGGTGATCAACATTAGCATTTAAGTGATGTCACGTTGATAGGATGACCTTTGACATAAGATGATGAAAATGGCATTTTACTTCTGTAGTCTTCCTCCAAAGATATACTACCCCAATCTAATGATGAGAACATTAGACAAATTCCAACTGAGGAACTCAAAACTGTCAAAGTCACCAAAAGCAAGGAAAGTCTGAGGAACTACCACAGCTAAGAGCCTGAGGAGACATGACTGCGACATATAACATGATATCCTAGACAGGATCATGGAACAGAAAAAGGATATAAAGGGAAAACTGAGGAAATCTGAATAAACCCTGGACTTTAGTTAATAATAATGTATCAAAGTTGGTTTTTTCATCGTAACAAATACATACTATCATAAGATGTTTTCAAAAGGGAACGCTGGGTGTGGGAATACAGGTACACTTACCATCTTCACAGTAATTCTGCAAATCTCAAAATAGTCTCAAATTAAAAGTTTACTTTAAAAACATTGATAGTCTTTTCCCAATTCACACACACAAATCAAAGAATAGATTTTTCTTCCGTTTTTATTAAAATTCTGCTGCAGAAGCAGTGGATGAGCTAGTTACTAACCACGCTGGAGAAAGAGTAAGAGATTTGGGTTCCGCTTCTTACTGGCCACGTGATTTTGGGAAAGTCAACATTGCCGAGCCTCAGCTCTCTCATCAGTCAAACGGGCTCATGATACCCACTTCCAGGCACACTGGAGGCATTAATCATAATCTATGTCAAACACATAACACAGGGCTTGACACAGAGTAAGCTCAAGAGACTGCTGCTTTAATGAGCTAGCCAGTGTAGACTGATTGACAAATGTCCTGGTAGTAAATAGATTTCAACAGAAAAACTCAGAATGTATAAAATCTCTACACTGAGCCCTTTATTGTGGAGGAGAGAATGACAAAGTCTTACTCTTAACCTATCAAGCATCAATATCAGTTCCCAAAACACATTCAAACAGGTATCTACTCCAGGTTCAAGCGAACTCACAGAAAGCCTTTCTGGTGGGAGAGATTTGGAATTTCTTCTCTAATCTACTCAGTCTGACTCCAGGGCTCAGCCCATACAAATGGGTCTTTAGTCCCTGGCCCTGTGGCTGCAGCCTGAAAAATGTGCTCCCTCTCCCTTCTCTCCACCCTGATACTGTGCCTTCTTTTGCTCTGCCTTTCCTTTTGCTCCTTCATGCTGAAACCCCTCCATGCCTGTCCTCTGAGATTCAGCTCTGCTCCATGGTCAAGTCATGAGAATGGAGAAGACAGTTAAAAGACAATCAAACTCTAGGGACTTGCCTGGTGGCACAGTGGTTAAGAATCCGCCTGCCAACGCAGGGGACATGGGTTCGAGTCCTGGTCCAGGAAGATCCCACGTGCCGCGGAGCAACTAAGCCCGTGCGCCACAACTACTGAGC
>NW_006784037.1:0-1698 GCF_000442215.2 Lipotes vexillifer | reverse complement strand
ATATATATATATATATATATATATATATATATATATATATTTATTTATTTATTTATTTATTTACTTATTTATTTACTTATTTATTTATTTACTTATATATTTGTATATATATTCAGTATATCCTGAATATAGCCAGGGCTGAATATAGACAAAATTCTGAAGGAGACTAAATTACGGTTTGTTTTTAGTGAAGTATAGTTGATTTACAGTGTTTCAGGTGTACAACCAAGTGATGCAGATATATGTTTTTTTTTTCAGGTTCTTTTCCATTATACATTACTACAAAATATTGAATATAGTTCCATGTGCTATACAGTAGGTCCTTGTTCTTTATATATTTTATACATAGTAGTGTGTATCTGTTAATCCCAAACTCCTAATTTACCCCTTCTGACCCTTTTCCCTTTGGTGACCATAAGTTTCTTTTCTACATCTGTGAGTCTATTTCTGCTTTGTAAACAAATTATTTTTATCATTTTTTTTAATATTCCGTATATAAGTGATAGACTAAATTGAGTTTTAAGCTTCCTTCCGCATGTCCCTCTTTTAATTTCTTCACAATCCAGCCTGCCTGGAGTCCCTTACCACGGTTCCCCCTCCCTGCCAAAATTTTTTTTCCCTCTAATGACTTCTTCCACCTCAAACAGTAATTCACTGCCTCGTTCCTTCAAAACTAAGCTCTCAGCTTGAGTACATCTTAAGTATTTAAGAGATGCTGGCAGTCTGATTGGAGGGGGAAAAATGTCAAGAAAAAATGCCCATTAGATAAAAGGGGTTCTTCCCAATAGGTAATAAAATATACTGAATCTTGCGACATAGCGCATACTGTGGCTGCTTGGATGAAACTTACATGTAATGGGTATGAAATAGTTAAATAGCAAGTCCCAGCTAGGTGGCACTGTGTTTTAAGTAAATAATTTAAAACCCAACTACAATAAACCTGCTGGGAAGTTTGCTACACAGAAAATGGCTTCCAAATAGTAAGGGGCAATTAATTAAGCTATAGGGCACCATAAAAACAAATGAAGTTTTATGGTCATAAGGTTGCCAGATTTGGCAAACTAAAATACAGATGCCCAGCTACCTTTGAGTCTGAGACAAACAATGGATAATTTTTAGTATAAGTATTCCCTATGCAATATTTGGGACACACTTATACTAAAAAATTATTCACTGTTCATCTGAGATTCTAAGTTAACTGGGCATCCTGTATTTCATCTGGCAACTCTATATGGATATTTACTATATGTCTGGCACAGTATTAAGTGTTACACACACATTTTCCTGTCTCCTATTCTTACATGCAGATCCCCAGTCCCTGGCTATCCAACTCCCAAGTTTCTCGGTAAATCTTCAGAGTGTATTTAACACATGCTACCAGTCAGTTACTCTATTACACAATATCACTTCTGTCTTTTTTTTCTCTGTCTCTCTGCTTTCCTCTTTTGCCAGGATAGTCCGGCTACAACATCATGCAGTAATGCTGGATATTGCCACCACAGCATCTTCTGGGTACTATACTGCTCTTTAGGTGGCTCTGGCATTACCAGACATCTGTATGTCCCTATGGGCATACAGCCTTCAGCCTATTACCACCATTCTCTCTGGGCACCACTTATTTTCCAGGCAGTACAGCAGCCTCTGCTAAGGAGTGCCACATCTTCCAGGAACTATCTCATCCACTCGACTTTTTGACTC
>NW_006784036.1:0-208 GCF_000442215.2 Lipotes vexillifer | reverse complement strand
TTCTTTTGGTTTCCATTTGCATGGAATATCTTTTTCCGTCCCCTCACTTTCATTCTGTATGTGCGTCTAGGTGTGAGGTGGGTCTCTTGTAGATAGCATATATATGGGTCTTGTTTTTGTATCCATTCAGCTAGTCTTTGTCTTCTGGTGGGAGCATTTAGTCCATTTACATTTAAGGTAATTATCGATATGTATGTTCTTATTCCCA
>NW_006784035.1:0-3058 GCF_000442215.2 Lipotes vexillifer | reverse complement strand
ACCTACTGTAGAGCACAGGGAACTATATTCAATATCTTGTAATAACCTATAATGGAAAAGAATCTGAAAAAGTGTAAATATGTATGTATGTGTAACTGAATCACTTTGCTGTAAATCAGCTATACTTCAATTAAAAAAGACAGTTGGGCAAACATATATATACATACATACATATAGACTGACTTTGATTTCAGAGGTGAGAAATACCAAAACCAGATTTTCTTTTTCCATTTCATTTGATTTCAGCCTCTTCCATCTTTTCTTTGATGACCCATTCATCATAGCTTATTTAGTTGATTAATGCTTATTCTTTACTTTTCTCTTAGATTAGCTCTACTCTGCTGATTTAAACTGTGCTTTTCTCTGACTGGCATTATTTTTTGGTAGCATCTGCTATGGTATCAAATAGTAAATAGTCAGTTTTAGCTGAACTGAATCAAAGTTTTGAGTCCCCAAATCCCCACAGTGATGTATTTAGTTTGTTACCCCTCATCTCCTTCACAAGCAGCATTTGCAGGCGTCCAGGCTAAATGTTATGTTGGTACCATTGCTCTTTCTGCCTTTTAGGTTGACAAGATCCTGAAAGTGATTCCCCGAGATCGGAAAACATTTCTCTTCTCTGCTACGATGACCAAGAAGGTGAACTTTTCTAGGACTTCTCTTTTCTTCTTTATAAGAATTGATAAATAGAAACAGTCACAGTGACAATAATAAAGATAGAGTATTTAGGAATCAGTGTACTAGTCTAGGTTTTCTTTCTTCAGGTGCAAAAACTTCAGCGAGCAGCGCTGAAGAATCCTGTGAAATGTGCCGTTTCCTCTAAATACCAGACGGTTGAAAAGTTACAGCAATATTATCTTTTTATTCCTTCTAAGTTCAAGGTAAAGGGTTTGCTTTGATCATTCCTGCCCGTCCCTCTCGTTCTTCACCAAGACATCTGAAAATGTGTCAACTCTTAATTAGCTAAGAGCTGTGCTACAGATTGGAGTCCTTTCTGTTTGTTTTAGAGCTCATGCGTGCTTATATTTATCACTGATAAAGTCAGACATTCCAGGAATTCACAAATTATTAAACCACAGTAATGAAGTCATGATACAATCCCTTCCTAACCCCATCCTTGAGGTAGTTTTTCTTTTGCCTGCTTATTATGTGGCTTTTTTATGGACAAAGGACCCTAGTTTTGTGCTTTGATGTCAGGGCTTTGTGTGCTTGCTGAGTACCCATCTCCTTGTGCTTGGCTTCAGGCTGTGTGTGAAACTCATGGTTCACAGAGATGATAGTGATAATGCCAGTTAAGGAGTGCAAAGCTGGCGGCTGGGGGTCTGGATAACTGAGAAGCAGCTATGGGCTTAGTCTTTTACATAATTTATATGCCCAGGACGCCAACCTTCTTCCAGGTTCAGTTACATATATTATTTTGGCTTTGTGACTTAGGATACCTACCTGGTTTATATTCTAAATGAATTGGCTGGAAACTCCTTTATGATATTCTGCAGCACCTGTAACAATACTCAGAGGACAGCTTTGCTACTGCGAAATCTTGGATTCACTGCCATTCCCCTCCATGGACAGATGAGTCAGGTAACTAACTATTCTTTGGAGTCATTAGTGGTGAACTGGGGGCATGAGATAGCTAAATCTTGTAGCAGGAGATTTCTGCAATAGCAACACATGACATTAATGCATCTGCCCATAGTTGTCCTGACTTTATGGGCATTAAAGTGTTGGTTTGGATGCTACTTCCTCCTTGCAGGACAGCAAGAGGCTTAAATTAGAATATTCCACAGGTAGTTGTCTGGGATGGAAGCTATTGAGTTGATTTATTCCGCCCTCATGGTAATAGTGACTCTCGTCTCTAAAGACTTTCAGTAAATTATTTCTCAATTATCTTTCTGTCATGTTTAACAAACTCTGTTTCATGTTAGTATTTTCTAGCTTTAGTCTTAAATATCTTTTTATTGCTTCCATGTTTCCTTTTGACCTGTGAAGCCTAGTTCAGACTAAGGGGGAAACATCCTTTTAAAAATTTCTCTCTTGGTTCTTGTATTTATTTAGTATGTCTAGTTTGTGTGTCTTGGATTCCAAGTTTTTCAAGATTAAAATTCTTTCCATTTCTTCTTTTCATCATCTCAGAGCAAGCGCCTAGGATCCCTTAATAAATTTAAGGCAAAAGCTCGTTCCATTCTTTTGGCAACTGATGTTGCAAGCCGTGGTTTGGACATACCTCATGTGGATGTAGTTGTTAACTTTGACATTCCTACCCATTCCAAGGTGAGTCCTGTTGCTGACCTGACTTTCTAGCCCCAAAGTGTTTTTCTTTTCTTTTCCCCTTCTCTTCCCTTTCTTTCCTTTCCTGTCCTTTCTTTCCCTCCCTCCCTTCCTTCCTCTTTCTCTCTCTCTCACCCACCTCCTTCTTCCTCCTTTTCTTTTCTTTTTTTAAAAATTGAGATGTAATTGATATATAACATTATATTAGTTTCAGGTGTAAAATGTAATGATTTAATATTCGTATATATTGCAGATTGGTCATAGTAAGTCTAGTTAACATCTGTCACCATTCATAATTACGCATTTCTTTTCTTATGATGAGAATTTTCCCTTAGCATTTTCCCTTAGCAACTTTTAAATATGCAGTACAGTATTATTAACTCTAGTCAGCATGTTGTACATTACATCCCCGTGACTTATTTATTTTATAACTGAAATTTGTACCCTTTGCCCCCTTCACCCATTTTACACACACCCATCCCTGCCTCTGGCAACCACCAAATCTGTTCTCTGTATCTGTGAGCTCAGTTTTTTTTTTGTTTTTGTTTTTGTTTTAGATTCCACATATAAGTGAGATCTCAGTATTTGTCTCTGTCTAACTTATTTCACTTAGCTGAATACCCTCAAGGTCTATCCATGTTGTCACAAATAGAAAGATGTCATTCTTTTTTTATGGCCGAATACTATTCCATTGTATCCAAAGTGTATTTCTTTTTTGTGTGTGTGTTACGCGGGCCTCTCACTGCTGTGGCCTCCCCCGCTGCGGAGCACAGGCTCCGGACGCGCAGGC
>NW_006784034.1:0-595 GCF_000442215.2 Lipotes vexillifer | reverse complement strand
TTAGGGTAAGGCTAACGGTAAGGCTTAAGATTAGGGTTAGTGTTCGGGTTAGGGTTAGGGATCTGGGATGTTTTAGGGTACAGGTTACGGTACGACAATGGTTTAGGTTTAGCGTACATGTTTGGGCAAGGCTGTGTGTTACCGTACTGGTTAGGATTAGGGCTCGGTTTAGGGTAAGGGTAAAGGTAAGTGTTAACGTTAGGTTTAGGGTTAGGGTTAGGGAATGGGGACAGTTTAGGGTACAGGTTAGGGTACGACTACGGTTTAGTGTTAGCGTACATGTTAGGGCATGGGTTAGTGTTAGCATATGGGTTGGGATTAGGGTACGGTTTAGGTTAAGGCTAAGGGTAAGCGTTAGGGTTACAGTTAGGTTTAGTGTTAGGGTTAGGGAACGGGGACAGTTTAGGGTACAGGTTAGGGTTCTACAACAGTTTAGGGTTAGCGTATGTATTAGGGCACGGGTTAGTGTTAATGTACATGTTAGGATTAGGGCACGGGTTAGGGTAAGGCTTTGGATAAGGCTTAGCGTTAAGATTAGGATTAGGGAACGGGGTATGTTTAGGGTACAGTTTAGTGTATGACAACGCTTTAGGGT
>NW_006784031.1:0-202 GCF_000442215.2 Lipotes vexillifer | reverse complement strand
CTCTCACTCCCTCTTGTGAGAACACCAGAATCACAACTAGCTGCTGGACAATCATCGACAGGATGACACTGGAACTCACCAAAAAAGATACCCCACATCCAAACACAAGGAGAAGGCACGATGAGACAGTAGGAGGGGTGCAATCACAGTAAAATCAAATCCCATAACAGCTGGGTGGGTGACTCACAGACTGGAGAACACT
>NW_006784029.1:0-258 GCF_000442215.2 Lipotes vexillifer | reverse complement strand
TTTATAGTTTCCTTTGCTGCGCAAAAGCTTTGAAGTTTCATTAGGTCCCATTTGTTTATTTTTTTATTTATTTATATTACTCTAGGAGGTGGATCAAAAAAGATCTTGCTGTGATTTTTGTCAAACAGTGTTCTTCCTATGTTTTCCTCTAAGAGTTTTATAGTGTTCAGTCTTACATTTAGGTGTCTAATCCAGTTTGAGTTTATTTTTGTGTTTGGTGTTAGGGAGTGTTCTAATTTCATTCTTTTACATGTAGCT
>NW_006784028.1:0-12710 GCF_000442215.2 Lipotes vexillifer | reverse complement strand
TGTAGATTGGAAGAGGGTCCCGGATGGCAATGGAGAACCCCAGGTCCCAGGCAGGGTGTGGAGGACACAGTCACCCAGGGCCCTCTACGCTCAGCATGAGGGGATCGAGTCAGGGAGGGAAGAAATGTCCCCTCTCCCACTCACAGGACCTCTGCTAGGGTCACAGCCCCTTCAGTTTTGTGTCCTAGGGACCCACTCACCTCACTCTAGTCCTGGCTCTGCTGCCCAAGCCTTCCTACTAGTCCTCCAACCTGGACCCCTCTGCTCCATCCTGACCCCTGGGTCTGACCCTGGTCCAGGCCTCCCTGGGCCTTTGGACGAGATGATTGCACTTGGTTCCCCGCCTCTGACCCTGCAGTTCACTCTAAGTCCAACAGATTGAATTGCTATTCCCACTGGACACGTGACAAATCTGAGACTCCAACTCTTAAGCTCAGAGTCCCAGAGCTGGGCAGGGGTAGAGTCAGGATCCAACCCAGCTCCATGCAATTCCACTCCAGCCCCTCTGCCTTATGGGCCAGCAGGATCCTGCAGTGTTGGTACAATTCCTAAGATGGGGAATAAAAGGGCTCCAGCCAGAACCCCCGGGAACGCAAACTGATGGTGTCAGGATTTTCTGACTTGTCCTAAATAGAGTCCTGCTTGGGCCTCATCTCTAGGAAGAAGGCTCTTTGGCCCCATCTCTTCCCAACAAGCTTTTTAAAAGTTAATATTAGTTGAGCACCTACTATGTGTCAGCCATCATGCTAAGCACTTTGCATACATTATCTCAATTTCCTCACAATAAAATTGAACGGATGAAGAAACTAAGGCAGAGAGTAGTTCAGTAACTTGTCCAAGGTCGCAACACGCCCCTTCCTTGCAGGTTTCATCTCTTCTCAACCTGAGGCTGTTCACTGCCAGCAAATGACAAGGAGGAAACACTCCCCATGGAAACTTGAGAAGGCACATCCTCGACCCCAACCACAGTATCTTGCCTGGAGGAGGTGTGTCTGCCAGGAGGAAACTTGCCTGGGGCACGGGGATGTGGGTGACATTTCTGCTGCATCCCTGCAGGTTACCTGGGCAAATCAGCCTCAGCCACCAATCTCTTCCAGCCTTCCTCTTCAGTGAGCAGGCGTTGCAGTTTTTCCCTGCTCACTCTCTCCCGGAAATACTTAATGACATCTTTTTCTTTTTCCTGCTTCACTGAGGGAGAAAGGAACCCAGGGCTTCCATGGAGGGAACCCACAGCACTAACTTTGCAGGCAGCTGGATAGAGCCCGGGTCTTGTTGCTGAGATGAGGACCTCTGGGAGGCCTCACTCCGATTAATATTCCCTGGGGTCTGAGGTTCTCTGTTAGCCCAGCAGTTTGGACTCGGAGGTCCCACCACAGGAGCTCGGACCCGACCTCCGGCCTGGGAACCAAGATCTCACAAGCTTTGTGGTGTGGTAAAAAAAAAAAAAAGAAAGAAAAGAAAAGAAAAAAGGAGTAGTACAATGTCAAAGAATCAAAAACAAAATAAAAATAGAAAGATAAAAAATATATTAGGAAAAATAAAACTATAATTGAAACAACTGCAACAAGGTAAAATAAAACCACAACAGAAAAAAGAAAAAAAAAAAAGGGGGGCGGAGGGGAGGGCTTCCCTGGTGGCACAGTGGTTGGGAGTCCGCCTGCCGATGCAGGGTACACGGATTCGTGCCCCGGTCCGGGAAGATCCCACATGCCGCGGAGCGGCTGGGCCCGTTGGCCATGGCCGCTGGGCCTGCGCGTCCGGAGCCTGTGCTCCGCAACGGGAGAGGCCACGGCAGTGAGAGGCCCGCATACCGCAAAAAAAAAAGGCCACAACAGTGAGAGGCCTGTGTACCGCAAAAAAAAAAAAAAAAAAGGGGCGGGGGCAAACAAGCCAAAAGGAGAGAACAATAACAAAGTAAAAAGAATAAAATTAGAAAAATAAAAGATTTATTAAGAAAAATAAAAATAGAAAAGAATTATCAACAATGAATCAACAAGGTAAAACAGAGCCCTAATCTAAAAGAGGAAAGGAAAAAAAGCCTTGGCTATGGGGGCGGAGTTTAGGCGGGGGTGGAACTTAGGCAGGGGTGGGGTTTAGGGTGGGTCGGGAAGTGGGGGGGGGTGACGTTTGAGCGTGGGGCGGGGCCTAGTGGGAGGGGATATTGGGATATACTATGTGTATAGCTGATTCACTTTGTTATACAGCAGAAATTAACACAACGTTGTAAAGCAATTATACTCCAGAAAAGATGTTAAAGGAAAAAAGAAAAAAATCAAGAAAACAGTATTTAAAACATCACAAAAATGTAAACCCTCTGTTTGATTTTTTTTAAAAACTCTAAAGTAAATTTATTTATGTGCAAGTCCTGGCTTTCAAATTTTGATTATTTTGGAGGCTATTTAAAATTAAAGTACAGCTCATATACAATATTATATAATTTCTAGGTGTAAAATATAGTGATTCAAAAATCTTTAAGTTTGTATTTCATTTATAGTCATTATAGAATAATTTTTATCTTTTAAAATAAAACACTTTAAATATGAGAAGTAATGTACTTGTTAACCAATATAAAAATTAAATTACACCAGCTAGAGGTCGGGAGGTGAAGTCACTGAACGGAGGGGGAGGATTAATACCTCACTTTTCAAAGTGGGGAGTCAAGAAGTACAGGCTCGGGCTTCCCTGGTGGCGCAGTGGTTGAGAGTCCGCCTGCCGATGCAGGGGACACGGGTTCGTGCCCCGGTCCAGGAGGATCCCACATGCCGCGGAGCGGCTGGGCCCGTGAGCCATGGCCAGTGAGCCTGCGCGTCCGGAGCCTGTGCTCCGCAACGGGAGAGGCCACAGCAGTGAGAGGCCCGCGTACCGTGAAAGAAAAAAGAGTACTGGCTCCATTTGAGGGCCTAAGAAATGAAGGTGTAAATAAAGTGCTTACAACTACAAAGTTTTCTAATAGAGGATATAAAACCAGTGATATAATGATACTAGGAGAAAGTAGGGAGGGATATAAGAAAAAGTAGGAAAATAAATGAAATCATTATCTTTCCTGGTAAAGTAAATAAATAATATCAAAATTTTTAAATCAGGAAAAAGAAAAACACAATACCTAATATCTATTAGCTATTGTGGCTGATGACTCCCCACTTTGTACCAGGCACCATTCTAAGTGCTTGGTATGCATTCACTCACTTTTAGTTCTCACAACGACCCTGTAAAGAAGGAAACTGAAGCTCAGAGAGGTTGCGTAATTTACTCAAAGCACCCAGCTTGTGCTAAGGCAGGAATTCAAGTCCAGGTTCCTGTCTCCAGAGCACACGCTCACACTATTCTCTCTCCCAATGTAATAATATCATTTAGAGATATCGATTAAATGTCTAAAGAAAAAGCTTTTCCTTGGGAAGTAATGAGCAGAGCCCTCTGTATGAATTGGTTTGTTTTAACCATATGCACTTATTACTTTGTATTTTTTTAACTGTAAGAAAGCAGAAGTCACTTTAGTAAGTAAGCCACAAGAATGGGTTGGTTTCAGGCACCGCCACCTTAAGGATGATGGAAGCAGTTGGATCAAGTGCCAATAAGAAATGAGCCTGATGTGTCCTGATGTGACAACGGTCAGTATAGGAGACACGTTTGTGTTGATGAAACCAAGGCTCTCTAAGAAAAGTAGGGATAAGAACAGGGGTTAAAGCAGAATAATCGGAGTGAACTGTAACCTTAAACAGATACAGTTTCCAGCCACATCTTGCCCACCCACATAGGCACCCATGGGCTTCTGTCCACTCAAGGGAAGCAAGACTCCTTGCGGGGGAAGTGAATTCCACAGGCCGGCATATCTGCTACTCCAAAGGCAAGGACGCTCTCGAAGACGTTCAGAGCAGTGCTTAGAAGGGGCACCCACGTATGACAATAATAATAATAATAGATAATGATTACTATGATCATGTTTTATTGCGCCAGGCTGAGTCTGTGAAAGGCCATGAGTTCATAATAATATTCAAATGAGAAGAGTTTAGATAAAGTGTGTCCAAAGAGGTAGATATAAAGGTCAAAAAAGGTAGCTATGCTCCAAAGAAGGGTGAGTATAACGGGAAATATTTCATTGTTAATTGAATTTAATAAGAAGAGGAGTTTTAAAGTCTATGGGTTTATCCCCTTCTGTTTACTTATGGGACTGTTTATGTAGGATTGAGAAAGAACATCCCAGGCTGGCCTGGCACTCACAACAGGGCGATGCTATTCTCCGGTTGGATGTAAAGACTCTCAGAGAACACCAACCTCAGACCACGGTACCCTGAGAGCATGAGGAAATGAGGCAGCAAACACTCATCACTGTGCTGCCACCAACACAACACTCCCTCCCTTGGCTGAAAAGCATGACTGTCCTTTACCGATTATACCTTTATCCTCACGCTGTCTCCCCTCTCCATAGATGGATTTACTGAGACACCTTCAGTGTGAACTGCCCCCCATTCTCTGCAGCACCCAATCTACAGAGGCCCCATTTCCTTACAGCCTCCCCCAAATGACCTGACCTAAGCCCAAATCCTAGAATCCTTCTTTCTAACACCTTCTCTCTGCGGTGCCCAGGGTTCTCCCTCAGGAAGAGGAACAAACAGCTTGTCCACTATGGGAGCGAGCCTGAGGCTGCAGGCACTGACAGTGTGGATGGAGGGGATACACACAGGCAGCGCCGCCAGGGGTAAGGATGCCCAGAGTAGGTTCCTTGCTCTGGCCAAGCCACCCTTGCTCTGCTCACTCCCCGGCTGGTCCCTTTCCAGCTCCTGTGCTTTGTCCTCAGACTTGATCTTAACAACACAGTGTTCCTGTGTCCTTGGATGCTTTCCTGCCCACCTGCTCTCATGCAGTTCCGCCTCCTCCAAAGCCACTCGCCTCCCCCCTCGACCCTTCTGCCTCTCGTCTCAGGGCCTGGACATCGGGTATGTGTTGCTGGGCCCCTCTGCGGCAAGGGGTGACTGTATGACCCAGTCCTGGCTAACGAGGCACAGAAGAACTCAGCAGAGGGTGTCCTGGAGGCTCCCTGCTGTAAGGGACAGGTGGGAGAGGACAGCTGGCTCGTCCCCTGCCTCCTCCTCTGCCTCGAAGCTGCACGAGCCCGGAGCCAGGGCAGCCAGTTGAAATCATGAAACACAGGGACCAGGAGGCAAGGAGGGGGCGGAGGAGGGCTCGGGCAGAAAGGCTGGATCCTGGATGACTCCAAACACCTGTAAATGGGGCTGCGCCCTCGACCTCCTTCTGTCCTCCTCTGCCGCTCTCGGCCTGGCCCTGACCCTTGTGTGCAGCCTCAGCTGGGTGTGGATGCTGGACGGTGCTCCCTCCCGCTGGATTACTCTACGTGGCGTCCTCTTCTGTTAGCCTCTGGTCGATAACTTCCCGGAATAGCTGTTGGTGGGAGAAGCCTGTCCCCACCCGCCTGCATAGCCAGACACCCCCTCCCCTCCCCTCCCCGTGAGCAGACAGAGATTCTCACCAAGCACCTCCCTCCATGTAGCTGCAGGGCATCCTCCTTGGTCAGGGAAAGGAAGGGTTAAGACAGGATCAAGTTCAGAGTCCTTAGCCCAGCCCCCAGGCCCTCCTACTGCTCTAGTTCCGGTCTTCTCACCACTCCCTGCTTCCCTGGGCCTGGTCCAGGTGCCTGGAGGACTCCTAGCCGCCTGGCCTCGGATTGCCCCCCAGCCTCCGGGCGTTTGCTCGGGCTGTTCCTCCCCCTGCAATGCCTTTCCCCACCTGCTTCACCAGGTGAAAGGTTACCTGTTCTTGGAGGCCCAGCGCCAAAGCCTCCTGCCGCTGCTTCCTTCCCCCAATTCCTCCACCGGCTCCCCGGGAATGTTGTACTTTCCTGGTTGTGGTTCTATTTGTGTGGAGTTTCTTCAGCTCTGAGCACCCTTCAGGGACCTTCTCTATTCTCTGCTGCACCTTCTGCTTCTGGGCCTCCGGGGCACCCTCCGCCCTCCCGGGCACAGCCTGGCTAAAATATGAGGTGTGGGACCCGTTAGGGGGACGTGAAACAACCAGCTTCTCCATGACACAGCACAACGCCTGTTTCACCTGCGGTCGAGTAATTCCATTTGTTTTCCTAGTCTATCTCGATGAAAAGCTCTTTCGGATAGGTAGTGCTGTCAGATTTCTGAACGTTTCTGTTTACGGGCATCCCTTGCTTTCCAAAAGATCAACCTTGGCCAGTAAACTTTGATGAAAGGCCTACATCCGCATCTATGGCATCTTGGTTTGCTAAAGGTTTCATAGAAACACTCTATATTCAGGTAGCAGGAAACACCTGTATTTCCTCATGTGCACCTTCTGCTTCTGGGCCTCCGGGGCACCCTCCGCCCTCCCGGGCACAGCCTGGCTAAAATACGAGGTGTGGGACCCGTTAGGGGGACGTGAAACAACCAGCTTCTCCATGACACAGCACAACCCCAGTTTCACCTGCGTGAAATTAGAAAGAAAGGGAGGGGGGAAGGGGGAATAGCAAGAGGAAGAGGTGGAGGAGAAACAAAAAGCTTCTAATCAATGAAGCATTTAATCCCAAAGGGATCTGATTTAACCAGAAAGAAAAAACTACCAAGGTACTAAAAGAAACATTGAAAATAATGTTGATTTATGGAAACCTTTCTAATTCACACAGAAATCCCACAAGCTATAAAAGAAGTTCTGATCAATTTGACCTCTTGAAAATTAAAAATTGTAAAGGACACCGTAAACCAGGTCAGAAAACAATCCCAGAAGGCACTGTTTACAATACTTAGAGTAGACAAAGTCAATATCCCCAACACACAGAGAGCCTACAAATCCACAGGAAAAGGCTGAAACCAGTTTTTAAAAAATGGGTAAGAGATACGAACAAACAATTCCAGGGGAGGTGACTTGCCCAGGGTCACACAGGTCTCGGTAGGCAGAGTGGAGGCCAACACCAGGCCTTCTGACACAGGTATGTCAGGTGTGGGGATGTGATTTTAATAACCGAAACGTTTCTAGGTGTGTCTCTGCCTGTATAAACGCATAGATCTAAGCTCACGCCCCACCCCCCACCCCCGTTATAGTCACATGTGATAAAAGAATTTTCACATATTGAGATATAGGGAGGTGATTCTGGCTTATACATGAGTTTACTTGAATTTATGCTAACTAAAACACTTGGTTTTGGCCTATCAAACATACACCATATGTCGATTTTAGTTATTAAAGAAGACGGCGCATTGACCAGAAGTAAAGAATGTCCCCGTTAAAAATAAAGATGAAATGCCTCCCTTCCTGGGAAGCCAGTGCAGTATTCCTTCCATGTTAGAATTTCCTTCCTAGGTGCCAAGGCCATACTGACTCGCTGTGTACATGCAGTTCTGTATTTTGTGAAACCTTGAAGAAAATTATCCCTGACTTGTCTGATGGTCTTTGTTTTGACAAGACGTAAATCTGTGCTGAAAACCACGCTTCTCCAGAGCAGTGCCTCAGTTATCTGAGAGGCTGTCTTCTGGGCTAGAGGCCTCAGTTAGTTCAAAGAAAACCCTTTTCTACTCCTGTTAAACATTTTTTATTGATTATTTTCTTTGACACAGGTGTACAGTTTGACTTTTCATCTCAAGATTGCACAACAGCAAACACGGTGCAGGTCTCTGCAGCCAGGTCATCCCACTTCCTCAGCGGGGCCATCTTCCCCGCACAGGGCCACCCGTCACCCACATCCTGAGCAGTGGGCCCAGTGAGCACCGGAAGACAAAGCCCTGCAGCCCCCTGCTTGGTCTCCTGGCCCTCCCCTCTCAGGCCTCAGTATCTCCCCAGGGCCTGGTACTGAGCAGGCACTCAGAGACAGGGTGGGTGAACAAACCTTGATTCCTTGTATCTCCGAAGAAATCCTTGAGCCCCTTCAGCGTCACCACAGTGCCCTGGGGGCTGCTTCAAGGTGGCCAGGCCACAGGAGGAGAGGTTCTGACATTCATACCCTCCTCCACCCACTCTGCTTCCTCCAAATTTTCCGAAGGACTGAGTAACCCCCAACACCCACCTTCCTCCTGGGGTCACCACTCATGTCTCAGGAGTCTGCATCTCGAGCTGAGCTCACCTGAGCAGGTGTCGCCCTCCCTCTGCACTGTTCAGGGGCCCAGGGGACAGGAAGTCAGACAAACCTGCCTCCAAATCCAGGCTCTGCCCCTGCTTAACCTGCCACCTCGGGCTCATGACCTCATCTCTCTGAGCTTTGATCTCCCTTCTTCCGTAAATCCGTGACAGTCATACCTTTCTCAGACAGTTGTCCTGAGGTTGGGGAGATGGGTGGGGATCCTACACCCCTCCGCTTACCCAGGCATCTTCCTCTGGCCGAGTGTGAACAAGATCCAGTTGCTCTCAGCTGTGCAGATGCAGCCACTAGCTGTGCGTCTCTGCAATAACCACACACACCCGCTGGGCCCAGATATACCTGGAGAAGGAAAAGGAAAGTGAAAGCCCTCACCTCTGAGTCACTCAGGTCAAACAGACACTCTGCCCACTAGGCCTCACACTGGGCTATTCTCACCCTGACGCTGACCCCCATAGAGAAACAAGTCCAGCCCTGACATTCCAGGTCCTACTGGGCTCAGCACATCTTGCCTTGGGCTCCTTGAAGGAAGACCTTCCACCAACAGACTGTGAGGCCCTTTTGGCAAATCACTCCCCCCACACCATGGGCTTCTTCCACGCTCCCTCTGCCCTCTGCACCCGCCCACACTCGCCAGCCTGCCTGCCTTATTTACCTTCATGCCTCCAGCACTCGATACAGTCCCAGAACGTACCAGATGCTCACTGCATACTGGGCCCATTGCTGCTGCTGTGTGCCACGCCCACATGGGGTCTAGGCATTTGCTCACCCAGGAACTTCTGCCAGGGACACCTGCTCCTACCAACTTGAAAAATCATGCTCATCTTCCAAAGCCTAAATCTGGCATCACCTCCTCTGAGAAGCCCTCCAGGACCCTCCCCTGCAGAGTCCACTGTGCCCTACTCTGCTCCCATGGTACCCTAGAGAGGGGCCTAAGTTCACCCCTCAGCCACTCTGTCCCCCTGCTCCTTTTGATCAAGTCTCTAGACGTGGCCCTGATGACAGGAACAGCACCAGTGCCTCTGGGTCCTAGTGACCCACACGAGGAGGCCCAGCCTTGGTGGTCAAGGCCATTTGGATGGATGCAAAGTTTGTGGGAAGGGCTGAGAGCACGCTGCTCTTTTCTCCCCTGGCTTCTTTACATTTGACAACAGATCTCTCCTCTCCAAATGGAAGACTTTTACAGGAAGGCCAGTGACCTGGCAACTCAGGCAAGTCTACAAGAAAAAGCCAGTCCTGTTTCCTGTTTGGTTCCTGAGCAAAGAGCCACCGTGGATGGAGGGCTGAGCGTGCGTGTCAGGTGCTGTGCTGGCACCATCCACACATTTCCTGTTTAATCTCCCATCAGCTCTAAGAAGTGTTGGCTCCATTTTACAGGTAAAGAAATGGAGGAGAAAAGGTCCCACAGCCTGTACGTGGTGCAGCTGGACGGCTGGTGGACTTTTCTGCTTTGCCCCAAGCAGAAGGGGCTGGAGTGGGCCTTCTATCAGGGCTGCTTTGTCCTAGGAAACGAGCCTGGGGCATCGTGGCCAGCTCCTCCCAGCTTTTGAGGGAGGCACAGAGGACTGATGGGTGTTATCCCATGAGGACCACACACACTGTAAGTCTGGTCTTACAATCACCTGTAACATATGCCAGGTACATAATGTGATTTTGCAGATAAGGAATCCGAGGGGAGGGGAGAGGCCGGGGCTTTCTTCCACCAAATCAGGGGAGGGCCAAAGATTCAAACCAAGGTTGACATTTGACACTTGACACTTGCAAACACTGCTGGTTGCTTAATGTTATTTTTTGTCATTGTTTTCTGTAAACTTCCTTCCTCCTGATTCTTTTCCCTTTCACTAGCATGACTTTAGCCAAACAAAACCACGGTGAGATGCAGAACTGGATTAAACATCCGTATGAGCTGGATGGAGCCAGGTTGACATAAATGTCCTCTGATGAGAATGCAGAATGGTCGCTGAACATTAGTGACCTCCATAAAGACAGGCTCATGGTAGAGCAACTAGACGGGGGCTGTAGACTCAAATCAAGGTGAGGATTAAGCATCTCTTCACTCCAGGGTCATAAGCTGAGACCACCCCATTTGGAGACCCTAAAGATCTAGTGACTATAAAATCGGCCTCAATGTGACCCCCAGCATCACAAGAGAAGTCCCCCAGGATGGCTACAGCTCCAGAGTCGAGGCCTTGGCTAAAAGCTTTGGTCCACAGCAATTTCAGCCCACGGTGATGGCGATGCCAACTCAGGGAGGAAGTAACCAGAAAATTGCTTAGGAAGGTGCCTGGCAGACGTCACCAGCGTCACCTGGTGGAGCCTGGAAAGGTAAGCAGCTAGAGGCACAGGGCCACGGCCCCCACGAGCCCTGCCCACCCAGTCTCTCCATACCCGGGGGGAGGTGCGAATGGCTCCCACATGCTGGACAGCAGGAGGTGTGTGTCCAGAACCGCGACCCACCTGCCCATTGTCATTTTTTATAGGGACAGTGAGAGTGGATAGGGAGCTTTAGACTGAGCATGTGACCATGGGGGCTTTTGGGTCCTCCGAGTGGCTGGCAGAGACGGGCACCAGGTGCAGAGCACAGGGGATCACACTCCACGCAGACAGCACCTGGTGACCTCAAGGGAACTGGTCTCTGCCACTGGCTGCCAGGCCGCCAGCAGCATCCACTGGACAATCCTACTGGTCTTTCCTCGGGTGGGAAAATTGGGCCCTGAGGGAGTTAACAGTTGTCAGCCTCTGGAAGGTTTAGAACTAAGTATAAAGAGGACCAATAAAGTCAAGCCCACTCTTAATAGTTTTATGTTGAAATCAAGACGAGTGTGTTTCATTTTAATGTACGTATTGTCAACTACAAATTGGCACCTGCCATTGGCACTTGCCATCTGCCTCTACAAGGTTTAAATCATGAGCCACTGCAGCTGCTGACCATCAACACCCCTGAAAGGAGTTCAGTGTGGAGATCAGGAATGAGGCCCTCTGTGCTCTGGGAAAAACTGGCAGAACAGGTCTTCAGATAGTTAGATATTTTCAGCAGAAGATTTTATGAGCCCAATCCTTGCATCTCCTCATGTCTAGAAAAGCACTAAAATCCTTCATGGTGACATATGAGGCTCGAGACTAGCAGAAAACTTCTGCAAAAAATATGTGCTCCATTGCATGTATTCCCCCTTCACTAAAATCACATACATGCTGACCTTCCCCCCCCCGCCTCTTTGGAGCAGTTTCTCAGAGCTCTCTGAAATGCTGTCTCCTGGGCTGCAGTCCTCATTTCGCCCCAGATGAAACTTAACTCACAGGTCTCACATTGTGCCTTTTTTACAGCCGACAGTATAATGTTTAAGAGAATTGGACACATTCTCAGAGTTAACAACAGATTTTGGATCCTAATTTAAAACAGGTAATTGAGTAATTGATTTGGATTAGACATTTGAAGTTGAAAGGCACTCTGCTAAGTGTCAACACTAAGTACTTTGCAGACAACCTTTACCCGGAGAGAGGAAATAGCCTCAAGTTCAGCAGATCCCAAAACAGGAGGGGCAAGGAGTGGCGTGTGAGAGTGGAAGGGGGGCTGTGATGGAGAGGGGGCTGCGAGAGCCACACCACCAGACATCCTGGGGCATGTGCCAGGGGGCATCACCAATCTCTATCCTCCTGGCAGCCAGGCAACCAAGGAGATCCTGGTCTGGTCTCACTGTTGTGCTAAAATATGGCCTTAAAAATAACAGCATCTAGCCGCTGTGGAAGACAGTATGAGTATGACGGTGCCTCAGAAACTTAAATGTACAATTACCATGTGATCGGCCATTCCACTTTCAGCTATAGACCAAAACTAATTGAAAGCAGAGTCTAGAAGACATATTGGTACACTCCTGTTCATAGCAACATTATTCATAATAGCCCAAAGGTGAAGCCACCCAAGCTTCCATCAGTGGATGATAAGATAAGAAAAATGTGGTGTATACCTACAATGGAATAGTATTGACATTAAAAAAGGACATTCGGACATGTGCTCTAACATGATGAAATTTGAGGACATTATGCTAAGTGAAATAAGCCAGTCACAAAAAGATAAGCACCATATGATTCTGCTTATATGAGGCACCTAGAGAAGTCAAATTCATAGAGACAGAAAGTAAAATGCTGGTTGCCAGGGGCTGTGGGAGTGGGGAAGGGGAGTTAAAGTTTAATGAGTATAGAGTTTCAGTTTTGCAAGATGTAAAACGTTCTGCAATTTGGATGGTTATGCTGTTTGTACAACAATGTGAATGCATTTAATGCCATTGAACTGTACACTTAAAAATGTTTAAATGGTAAATTTTATGCTTTGTATATTTTATACCAATTAAACATTAAAAATAAAACATCCTTGGGACTTCCCTGGTGGCGCAGTGGTTGAGAATCTGCCTGCCAATGCAGGGGACACGGGTTCGAGCCCTGGTCCGGGAAGATCCCACATGCCGCGGAGCAACTAAGCCTGTGCACCACAACTACTGAGCCTGCGCTCTAGAGCCCGTGAGCCACAACTACTGAGCCCGTGTGCTGTACTACTGAAGCCCTGGAGCCCATGCTCCACAACAAGAGAAGCCACCGCAATGAGAAGCCCGTGCACCACAAGGAAGAG
>NW_006784027.1:0-519 GCF_000442215.2 Lipotes vexillifer | reverse complement strand
TATGTTTATTTATTTATATATATAAATATATATATAAAACTTATAGTTTTAAACCTCACATGATACATAGATAGATAGATAGATAGATAGATAGATAGATAGATAGATAATTGATAGAGATAGATTATATATCTTATATATAGTGTGATTTAAACCAAAGAAATCTGGCTCCATCATTTTAGCCATTATGCTTATGCTGTCTTTCATTTTAGAAGGAGCAACTTTGATGAACTCTTTATTGACTCTAATAATTTGTTAGTTTCTGAGTTTTCTTTAAGACAATCATATTCTATGCTAATAACAGATTTTTCTTTTCAAAATTTATAATTTTTATTCATATTTTTCTTGTCTTATGGTACTGTCTAGCACTTCTGTTACAATGTTAAATAGAAGTGGTGAATGCAGACTTCCTTGTCTCACTGTGAGTTTTATTTATTGATTGATTTTTATTTTTTATTTTTACATCTTTATTGGAGTATAATTGCTTTACAATTGTGTGTTAGTTTCTGCTTTATAACA
>NW_006784025.1:0-441 GCF_000442215.2 Lipotes vexillifer | reverse complement strand
TAGAAAGGTATATAACCTTCCAAGACTGAACCAGGAAGAAATAGAAAATATGAACAGACCAATAACAACTAATGAAATTGAAACTGTGATTAAAATCTTCCAACGAAGAAAAGTCCAGGAGCAGATGGCTTCACAGGTGAAAACTGCAGAGGAAGGAACACCCCCAAACTCATTTATGAGGCCACCATCACCCTGATAGCAAAGCCAAAGATACTATAAAAAAAAATTACACACCATTATCACTGATGAATACAGATGCAAAAATCCTCAACAAAAATACCAGCAAACAGAATCCAACAACACAGTGAAAGTATCACACATCATGATCAAGTGGGATTTATCCGAGGGATGCAAGGATTCTTCAATATACACAAATCGATCAATGTGATACACCATATTAACAAACTGAATAATAAAAACCATATGATCATCTCAATAGAT
>NW_006784024.1:0-473 GCF_000442215.2 Lipotes vexillifer | reverse complement strand
AAAAAAAAAAAAAAAAAAAAAAAAAAAAGAGTTGAGGTCAGAAGGTAGTGGGAGATATATTCAAGGTGCTGAAAGAAAAAGACTGTCAACAAAGGATGCTGTATACGGCAAAACTATCCTTCAAAAATGGAGATATGAAGACATCCCCAGATGAACAAAGACTGACTAGACTTGCTCTAGAAGAAGTAATAAAGGGATTCCTTCAGGCTGAAATAAAAGGATACTACACAATAACTTGAATGCTTATGAAAAAAATAAAGACCACCAGTAAAGGAACTATATAGGTAACTTAAAAAGATACTACAAATGTAGGTTGGTTGTAACTCTTTCCTTCTCCTTTTTGATTTATAACATAAGTTCATAAATCAATGATTTAAAAATGTGTCCATGAACATTCTCCAGGATACATCTATCTTGGGTCACAAATCAAGCCTTGCTAAATTTAAGAAAATTGAAATTGTATCAAGTATCTT
>NW_006784023.1:0-381 GCF_000442215.2 Lipotes vexillifer | reverse complement strand
CCCTTCAGGCTGTGTTCATGCAGCCAACCCCAGTCCTCTCCCTGGGATCTGACCTCCAAAGCTCGAGCCTCAGTTCCCAGCTTCCACACACCCCGGCTGGTAAGCAGACAAGCCTCTCAGGCTGGTGAGTGCTGGTTGGCACCGATTCTCTGTGTGGGAATCTCTCCACTTTGCCCTCTGCACCCCTGTTGCTGTACTCTCCTCCATGGCTCTGAAGCTTTCCCCCCCTCCCATCCCCCATCTCCACCAGTGAAGGAGCTTCCTAGTATGTGGAAACTTTTCCTCCTTCACAGCTCCCTCCCAGAGGGGCAGGTCCCTTCCCTATTCTTTTATCTCTGTTTTTTCTTTTTTCTTTTGCCCTACCCAGGTACGTGGGGAGTT
>NW_006784022.1:0-216 GCF_000442215.2 Lipotes vexillifer | reverse complement strand
CCAGGCCCAAAACAAGTGGGGGCCGGAGTTGCCCAGCTGCTCCAGGGGTGAGTCTGACTGAGGCTTTGAAGGGGCCTACAAATGACGTGAGTTGTAGGAGGATCAGGAGGTTAGTGTCGGTTCTGGGGGGAGGATGTGTGGTGAGCAGTGCGAATGGGTAAATTTTCTTGGGAGGAAACATTAAATAAAGCAGGTGTGTGTGTATGTGTGTGTGCA
>NW_006784021.1:0-255 GCF_000442215.2 Lipotes vexillifer | reverse complement strand
AGCTTTCTTTTGGTGGCAGTCTTAGAGTCTTCTGCTGTCTCATCATTGGGTCTTTCCCCCTTTGCAAAGAAGCTCTCCCGTGACGTTTGTTTTTCACTCATTTTGGCTAGGGTTAGCTTGTGGGCTTCCCAAAACTGTGACTGAGACAAGTGTGCAGTGCAGGAAAGAGGTGCGGACAGAAGTGGTAAATCAAATAATGGGCGGGCCATGCACGGATTGAAATAAGTGTCAGATTCTGACTTTAAGCCTGCCACC
>NW_006784019.1:0-837 GCF_000442215.2 Lipotes vexillifer | reverse complement strand
GAACCCGTGTCCCCTGCATCGGCAGGCGGACTCTCAACCTCTGCGCCACCAGGGAAGCCCACTACTGTTCTTTCTGTCATTCAGCATTATATTTGTGAGACTCATCCATGTTGTTTTGTTTGGCAGTAACTTATTGATTTTACCTGGTGGTTAGAATCCCATTGCACAGCTATGCCAAATCCATTCTACTGTTGATGACCACTTGTGATGTTTCCAGTTTGGGGCTATTTTAAATAATGGTGCAGTGGATATGTACACTTGTCTTGGTGCACATATAGACACATTTCTTGTGTGTATATACCTAGATGTGAAATATATAGATCAGAGGTTTTGCACATGTTCAGCGTTTAGCAAATTTTGCCAATTCGTTTTCCAAAGTGGTTGTACCAGTTTTCACCCCCATTTAAAATATGCAATTGCTCCAAATCCTCTTCAACACTTGATATGGTCAGATGGCACTCTTGGTCACTTGTTTTGGTTTTGAAGGTTATGCTGGTGGATCTAGAGTGATACGTCACGGTGATTTCATTTGCATTTTTCATTGACTGTTGAAATCAAATACTCTTATTTGTTTACTGGCCATTTGAATATATTCCTCTGTGAAATATTTTTCACATATTTTGTGTATTTTTTTATTGGGTTATCTATCTTTTTCTTAAATATTTATTAGATTTCCTTATATTTTATGGATATAAGTCCTTTGTTGGCTGTTTGATCTTCATCAATTTACTAAGACTGTCAATTTATTAAGGCTTTTTTTTTTTTTTTCTGTATGCGGGCCTCTCACCGTTGTGACCTCTCCCGTTGCGGAGCACAGGCTCCGGACGCGCAGGCTCA
>NW_006784018.1:0-336 GCF_000442215.2 Lipotes vexillifer | reverse complement strand
AACCAAAGCCTCAGCATGCCGTGCCTGAACCAGACTAGGGGCTGAAGCAATCCTGTGGGATGGTGGCCAGCTCACAAGAAAGCGAGGGGAGAAAAGGAGCGCAGGGCCACTGTAGTTGTCAAACCTGCAGAGTAGTAAATGACAGCTTTCATCCAAAAATATATTGAAGTAAGGCTGCGAAGAGAACTTGAAAGTGAGGCAGAATTGCAGGAAACCGATTTCAGGAGGTGCTTTGGAACTGCATTTAAAGCATATGAATATAGGCAGAACGCCGACCAGGATGCCCTTGGCCAAAAAGGGTTTATGCGTTTTTTCCTGAATATATTCAGGAAAATT
>NW_006784017.1:0-1684 GCF_000442215.2 Lipotes vexillifer | reverse complement strand
GGCAATACTTATATCAGAAAAAATAGAATTAAAGTCTAAAATAGTCTTTAGTGGGACCTCCCTGGTGGTCCAGTGGTTAAGACTCTGAGTTTCCAATGCAGGGGACGTGGGCTGGATCCCTGATCAGGGAACTAAGATCCCACATGCCGTGCAGTGCAGCCAAAAAAATAAATAAATAAAATAAAATAAAATAAAATTTTTAAAAAAGTAGTCTTTGGAGACAAAGAAGTCAAAACACAATGATAAAAGGGTCAATTCAACAGTGAGATGTAACAACTGTAAATATATATGCACCCAACATCACAGCACATAAGTATATAAAGCAAATATTGAAAAATCTGAATGGAGAAGTTGGCAGCAATAAAATATTAGTATAAGACTTCACTATTTTCACTCTCAACAATGGTTAGAACATCCAAATAAGAAAATAACAGACTTGAACTAAAGATCAAATGAACTTAGACATATACAGAACTTTCCACCCTCCAGCAGAACACACACTCTTCTCAAGTGCACATGGGACATTCTCTGAGACAGAGCACGTTAGGTCACAAACAAGTCGTAACAAATTTAGGAAGATTGAAACCATACCAAGTATTGTTCTGACCAAAATAAAAGGAAACTAGAGATCAATAATAACAATAAAATGAGAACTTCACGAACACTTGGAAACTAAACAGCACACTGTTGAATAGCCATTAGGTCAAGGCGGAAATCCAAAGGGAATTTCAAAAATATCTCAAGACAAATGAAAATACAATATACCAAAAATTATGGGTTGTAACAAAAGCAGTATTAATAGGTAAGTTTATAGTGATAAAGGCCTACATTATAAAATAAAAATATAACAAACAACATAACCTTACACCTCAAAGAACTGAAAAACAACAACAAAGTAAGCTCCATATTATCAGAAGGAAGGAAATAATAAAGATTAGAGCAGAATTAAATCAAGTAGAGAATAGAAAAATAACAGAAAAAATCAACAAAACTAAGAGTTGGTTTCTTAAAAAAAGATAAACGAAAATGACAAACTTTAGCCAGACAAACTAAGCAAGAAAGAGAGAGAAATCTCAAATAAATAAAACCAGAAATGATAAAGAAAACATTACAATGGATGCTTCACATATAAAAAGGACCAATAGGGACTCTTATGAATAATTATATGCCAACAAACTGGATAATCTAGAAGAAACAGATAAATTTCTAGAAACATACAACTTACCAAGACTGAATCAAAAAGAAATAGAAAATCTAAACAGACCAATAACAATCAAAGAGACTGAATGATTGAAGCCTCCCTATGAAGAAAAGCCCAAGTCCAGATAGCTTCATGGGTGAATTCTACCAAACATTCAAAGAATTAATTCCAATCCTTCTTAATCTCTTCTAAAAAATAAAAGAGGGAACACCTCCAAACTCATTTTATGAGGCCAGCATCACCCTGATACTAAAGCCAGACAAAGATACCACAAGAAAAGAAAAGAAAACTACAGGCCAATAACCCTAATTAATATAGATGCAAAAGTCTTCAATAGGGCTTCCCTGGTGGCGCAGTGGTTGGGAGTCCGCCTGCCAACGCAGGGGATGTGAGTTTGTGCCCCAGTCCGGGAGGATCCTGTGTGCCGCGGAGCGGCTGGGCCCGTGGGCCATGGCCGCTGGGCCTGCGTGTCCGGAGCCTGTG
>NW_006784016.1:0-384 GCF_000442215.2 Lipotes vexillifer | reverse complement strand
GGTTTAGTGTTAGGGTTAGGTTTAGGGTTAGGTAATGGGGACGATTTATGGTAGAGTTTAGGGGAGCACAACGGTTCAGTGTTAGCGTATGTGTTAGGGCACGGGTTAGTATTCGTCTACTGGTTAGGATTAGGTCATGGGTGAAGGTAAGGCTTCGGGTAAGGTTTAGGTTTACATTTAGTGTTAGGGTTAGGGTTACAGGACGGGGATGGTTTAGAGTACAGTTTAGGGTACGACAATGGTTTAGGTTTAGCGTACATGTTCGGGCATAGATTAGTGTTTGTGTACGGGTTAGAATTAGGGCACGGGTTAGGGTAAGGATTCAGGTAAGGGTTAGGATTAGGGTTAGGTTAAGGGTTAGGATTAGGGAACAGGGACTGTTTA
>NW_006784015.1:0-270 GCF_000442215.2 Lipotes vexillifer | reverse complement strand
GTGTATCTGTGGGGAGGAAGGTGATCTCCGTGTCTTACTCTTCTGCCATCTTCCCCTCGTCCCCCCTATTTTTAGTTTTTTTAAGGAACCTCCGTACTGTTCTCCATAGTGGCTGTATCAATTTACATTCTTACCAACAGTGCAATAGGGTTCCTTTTTCTCCACATCCTCTCCAGCATTTATTGTTTGTAGATTTTTTTTTCTTTTTTTTTTTTTTTGTGGTACGCAGGCCTCTCACTCTTGTGGCCTCTCCCGTTGCAGAGCACAGGC
>NW_006784014.1:0-2874 GCF_000442215.2 Lipotes vexillifer | reverse complement strand
GGACGGTTTAGGGTATAGATTAGTGTACGATATCGTTTACGGTTAACGTACATGTTAGGGCACTGTTCAGTGTTAGCGTACGGGTTAGGATTAGGGCCCAGGTTAGGGTAAGGCTAAGGGTATGGGTTAGAATTAGAGTTAGGTTTAGGGTAAGGGAACGGACACAGTTTAAGGTACAGGTTAGGATACGACAGGGGTTTAGGGTTAGCGTACGTGTTATGGCTTGGCTTAGTGTTAGCGTACAGGTTAGGTTTAGGGCACGGTTTAGGGTGAGGCTAAGGGTTAGGGTTCGGGTTAGGATTAGGGCCCAGGTTAGGGTAAGGCTAATGGTAAGGGTTATGGTTAGGGTTAGGTAACAAGGACGGTTTAGGGTATAGATTAGTGTACGATATCGTTTACGGTTAACGTACATGTTAGGGCACTGTTCCGTGTTAGCGTACGGGTTAGGATTAGGGCCCAGGTTAGGGTAAGGCTAATGGTAAGGGTTATGGTTAGGGTTAGGTAACAAGGACGGTTTAGGGTATAGATTAGTGTACGATATCGTTTACGGTTAACGTACATGTTAGGGCACTGTTCCGTGTTAGCGTACGGGTTAGGATTAGGGCCCAGGTTAGGGTAAGGCTAATGGTAAGGGTTATGGTTAGGGTTAGGTAACAAGGACGGTTTAGGGTATAGATTAGTGTACGATATCGTTTACGGTTAACGTACATGTTAGGGCACTGTTCCGTGTTAGCGTACGGGTTAGGATTAGGGCCCAGGTTAGGGTAAGGCTAATGGTAAGGGTTATGGTTAGGGTTAGGTAACAAGGACGGTTTAGGGTACAGATTAGGGTACAACAACTGTTTAGCATTAGTGTACGTGTTAGGGCATAGGTTAGTGTTAGTGTACGGGGTAGGAATAGGGTAAGGCTAAGGGTTAGGGTTCGGGTTAGGATTAGGATTAGGTTTAGGGTTAGGTAGCAGGGACGGTTTAGGGTACAGGATATGGTACGACAACTGTTTTGGGTTAGTATACGTGTTAGGGCACAGCTTAGTGTTGGCCTACGGGTCAGGATTAGGGCACGATTTAGGGTAAGGCTAACGGTAAGGCTTAAGGTTTGTGTTAGGGTTAGGGTAAGGGAATCGGGATGTTTTAGTGTACAGGTAAGGGTACGACAACGGTTTAGGGTTAGCGTACGTGTTAGGGCACAGGTTAGTGTTAACGTACGGGTTAGGAACAGGACACGGTTTAGGGTAAGGCTAACGGTAAGCATTAGGGTTACGATTAGGGTTAGGGTTAGGGAACAGGGACGGTTTAGGATACAGGTTAGTGTACGACAATGGTTTAGGGTTAGTGTATGTGTTAGGGCATGTGTTAGTGGAGAGTACGGGTTAGGATTAGTGCACGGTTTAGGGTAAGTCTAAGGGTAAGTGTTAGGTTTAGGTTTAGGTTTAGGGTTAGGGAACGGGGACTGTTTAGGGTACAGGTTAGGGTACGACAACTGTTTAGGGTTAGCGAATTTGTAAGGGCGCAGTTTACTCGTAGCCCACAGGTTAGGGTAAGGCTTCGGGTAAGTGTTAGGGTTAGGTTCATGGTTAGGGTTAGGGAACAGGAACGATTTAGGGTACACTTTAGGGTAAGACTACGCTTTCGGGTAATCGTACGTGTTAGCACACGGGTTAGTGTTAGCGTATGGGTTAGGATTAGGGAACGGGTTAGGGTAATGCTTCGGGTAAAGGTTAAGGTTAGGGTTAGGGTTAGGGTTCGGGTTAGGGAAAAGGGACGGTTTAGGGTACAGGTTAGGGTATGAAAATGGTTTTGGTTTAGTGTACGTGTTGGGGGATGGGTTAGTGTTCGCCTACGGGTTAGGATTAGGGCACGGGTTAGGGGAAGGCTTCGGGTAAATGTTAGGGTTAGTGTTAGGTTTAGGTTTATATTTAGGGAACGGGGATGGTTTAGGGTACAGATTAGGGTATGACAACGGTTAGGGTTAACCTTCGAGTTAGGGCATTGGTTAGTGTTAGCGTACATGTTAGGAATAGGGCATGGGTTAGGGTAAGGCTTCAGGTAAGTGTTAGGGTTAGGGTTAGGTTTAGGGGACAGGGACATTTTAGGGTATAGGTTAGGGTACGACAATGCTTTAGGTTTAGAGTACATATTAGTGCACAAGTTAGTGTTAGTGTAGATTTAGGATTAGGGCACGGTTTAGGTTATGCCTAATGGTAAGAATTAGGGTTACGATTAGG
The DNA here is from genome assembly GCF_000442215.2 of Lipotes vexillifer. Taxonomy (NCBI): domain Eukaryota; kingdom Metazoa; phylum Chordata; class Mammalia; order Artiodactyla; family Lipotidae; genus Lipotes; species Lipotes vexillifer. The sequence continues at coordinate 649 of NW_006784014.1, read as the reverse complement.
GTTAGGGTTAGGGTTAGGGAAAGGGTACGGTTTAGTGACCAGGTTAGTGTATTACAATGGTTTAGGGTTAGCGTACATGTTAGGGCGCGGGTTATTGTTAGCGTACGGGTTAGGATTAGGGAAGGTGTTACGGTAAGGCTTCGGGTAAGTGTTAAGGTTAGGGTTAGGGTTAGGGTTAGGGAAAGCGGATGGTTTAGGGTACAGGTTAGGGTAAGACAATGGTTTAGGTTTAGCGTACGTGTTAGGGCACAGGTTAGTGTTAGCGTACGGGTTAGAAGTAGGAAATGGGATAGGGTAAGGCTTTGGGTAAGGGTTAGGGTTAGTTTTAGGGAAAGGGGAAAGTTTAGGGTACAGGTTAGGGTATGACAATGCTTTAGTGTTTGTGTCCATATTCGGGCAAAGGTTAGTGTTAGTGTAGGGGTTAGGATTAGGGCATGGTTTAGGATAAGGCTAAAGGTAAGGGTTAGGGTTACGATAAGGGTTAGGGTTAGGGTTAGGGAATGGGTACGGTTTAGGGTACAGGTTAGGGAACGACACAAGTTTAGGATTAGCGTACATGTTTGGGCACGGTTTAGTGAGAGCATAGAGGTTAGGATTAGGGCACGATGTAGGATAAGGTTAAGTGTAAGTGATAGGGTTACGATAAGGG
>NW_006784013.1:0-1094 GCF_000442215.2 Lipotes vexillifer | reverse complement strand
CCTAAATGCCCAAATATAGAGATATATTCTTGATCTTGCTATTCCTCTCATTAGGCTGTACTCTCTAAGATATCCGGGATCATGTTTTTTTCATTCCATTGAATTTCCTGCACTGATTTTATCTAGGTTATCCAATGCTAGAGGATCGTATTTAAACTATCTTTGATAACACACTAGAGATACTGAGCCTATGCCATAGCTAGCTTTCTTTCTTTCTTTGTATAATGCATATTGCTTTAGTCACAGTTTCCATAATTATTATTAAAGCAAACCATGTAAAAATTTTTGTCTGAGAGAGATTTAACATTATTTTCACAAAGTATTTACCTTATAGTAAAAATTAAAATTCATTTTTCTAATTAATTATTGAAGGAAGGGTTATAAAGGAATGGGGGAATATTATATATGCTATCAGGTAATTTTATTACAATAAAGATGTCTTAAAATTTCAATGAATCAAATGACATAGGCATCTAATGACTAAAAATGTTCTTTTATAAATAATCATAGCTTTTCACTGTTAAATATATGAGGTATATAATGTATAGAGTTATGCACTACACATAATATACATATTTAACAGCAAAAAACTATCCATTTTAGAAATAATTTTTATAGCTACACAAAAATTAATTTTGTTTATTCCTGCTTATAGTATTTTTCTAAACTATAATACAGATGATATAAGAGTAATTAAAATATATGTATACTCTGTGTATTGTTTCTACACACGTTGTTGCTGCAGTATCAGTCATTAAGCTATTATGGCCTCATAAGGAGCTGACATTTACAGTTTTTCATTTTTTATCACCTCATTGTTAGATCTTGATCTCTGTAGCATGTTAGTTTCAATGAAAAAGATAATATAATAAAATATGGGAACTTACTATTTGCCTTAGAAACTATAAATATTAATCTAAGAATATAAAGTTAGGCTCCTTATGAAGATTGCTGTAATAATGAAGGGTTTTGGTATTATAAAAAAAGCTATAAGAAGAGTTCTTTCAGATCAATGAATAAAGCAGGGCTGAGTCTTTGGGGGCAACATTTCTCTTTCTCACTTTTTTTTTTTTTTTTTTTTTTTTTTTTTGGGT
>NW_006784012.1:0-252 GCF_000442215.2 Lipotes vexillifer | reverse complement strand
AAGGATCATGAGAGATTACTACAAGCAACTATATGCCAATAAAACGGACAACCTGGAAGAAACGGAAAAATTTTTCGAAAAGCACAACCTTCCGAGACTGAACCAGGAAGAAATAGAAAATATAAACACACCAATCACAAGCAATGAAATTGAAACTGTGACTAAAAATCTTCTAACAAACAAAAGACTAGGACCAGATGGCTTCACAGGCGAACTCTATCAAACATTTAGAGAAGAGCTAACACCTATCCT
>NW_006784011.1:0-263 GCF_000442215.2 Lipotes vexillifer | reverse complement strand
TAACACTGTGGACAGAACCCTTTGGATGGATTCATCATGTTTTTGTTTTTGTTTCTTTGCTGCCTCAGAGTCTGTAGTAGAGATTGGGTGTGTTCCGTGGTGCATTCCCGCCTCTTACAAGTTTTAGGTGGAATACCCCATTAGGAAGAAGTGCACGTAAGGAAGGTTAGTGAGTCAAACTCCTCTGCCCCGTGTCAGCGGTGGGTGCAAAGGGATTTAGACCAAGTGCTTTCATCCTTTGATGTGCAAAGTTTTCACTATAT
>NW_006784010.1:0-211 GCF_000442215.2 Lipotes vexillifer | reverse complement strand
GGGGTTTTTTTTTTTTTTTTTTTTTTTTTTTGGCGTTACGTGGGCCTCTCACTGTTGTGGCCTCTCCTGCGGCAGAGCACAGGCTCTGGACGAGCAGCCTCAGCGGCCATGGCTCATGGGCCCAGCCGCTCCGCAGCATGTGAGATCCTCCCGGACCAGGGCATGAACCCGTGTCCCCTGCATCGGCAGGTGGACTCTCAACCACTGCACC
>NW_006784007.1:0-361 GCF_000442215.2 Lipotes vexillifer | reverse complement strand
AAAGAATAAAATACCTAGGAATAAACCTACCTAAGGAGACAAAAGACCTGTACGCAGAAAACTGTAAGTCACTGATAAAAGAAATTAAACATAATACAAACAGGTGGAGAGATATACCGTGTTCTTGGATTGGAAGAATCCATATGTAAAAATGACTCTACTACCCAAAGCAATCTACAGATTCAATGAAATCCCTATCAAACTGCCAACGGCATTTTTCACAGAACTAGAACAAAAAATTTCACAATTTGTATGGGAACACAAAAGGCCCTGAATAGCCAAAGCAATCTTGAGTAAGAAAAATGGAGCTGGAGGAATCAGGGTCCTGGACTTCAGACTATACTACAAAGCTACAGTAATC
>NW_006784006.1:0-2034 GCF_000442215.2 Lipotes vexillifer | reverse complement strand
ACGAAGCATTTGTAGTCTACAAAACACAACTGCCCCTTAATCAAACATTTAAGATCCTTCATGCTATGGCCCTAGCCCACTTTTCCAGTGTTACTTTTCATTACTCTCTTGCCTGTAGCCCTTATTCTAATCGAATGGGATGAATTCTTGCAGATAGCCTTTATTCTAATTAAATGAAATTACAGAAAGGTAATTTCTGTACCTTTATTAATTTCAATAGGGAAATCTTTTCTCCTATATCTATCTTCCAAAATTCTACACGTCCTTTAAGATCTATTCAAGTGTCACCCCTAAAGTTGTCGCTGGAAGGGTATGGTCAAAGCGATTCAACCATTTGGAGCAGTGGAAGTGCTCAAGGTAGCAGCTCTGTTTGCACCTTTCTTGGAAAGACAGAACTTGAAAACTGATATTCAGAAAAGAGATGCAGCACCCTTCCCTCTGCTACCCTCTCCCACCTCACCAAGTATGAAGCCCAAAGCAGCCATTCCAGTTACCCATCTAATGGACAAGTTTACCTTCTTTTAGAAGTCATTCCTTATTTCAGCACAGTTGAATATGATTTCATCCTTTCTTTGAAACCCTCTAGTGCTTTAAAAATAACATTTCTTCTTATAGCTCTGGTCTCTTCTACTTTGCATTTCAGACAGTCAGAGGTTTACTTTTCTCTGTCAAACGGGTATGTAAATTCCTTGAAGGTGAGCATGGGTCTCACTCACCTATCCCCTGAAGGGTTTAGTGGAGGTAGACTTGGGTTCAACTCCTAGCTAAATTTTTACCTTTATGAGCCCCGCATTTCTATTTTACCAGGTGGTACTGAGAGTTAAATGAGCCATAATGTATGTCCCTAGCACTTAACAGGTAATTAGCAAATAGCAAATTATGGCTGCTCAAAAAAAGACTGTTTTTGTTTGTTTTTATTCTTATTCCTCTTCTGTGAAGTCTGTCTTCTTGATCTTTTCCTATTTTCTATTGGATTATTGTTCTAAAACAGACTGTTTAATTGAATTAAAAGGCAGTGATAAGAAAAAGTATTTACAAAGGACAGAGGAGGAAAACACCATAATAGATTTTGTTTGAAAGGATAACAATGTGTGTGTTTAAGGCAGCATTTCTTTATCTGTTCACTTACTCAACAGACATTTAACGAACATCTACTATGTGCTAAATACTGAACAAACTCCTAGGGATAAGACAGTCTTGGCTCTTAAAGAGATTCATAATTTAGAAGAATAATTATTACAAGATTAAAAAAAAAACTTACCTAACACAAGAGAGAAGTAAACATTTTGCTTCTAAAATGCTGAATTTCTCAGGAGACCAGTTTTATTTTAATTCATACAGTTAACGGTGATCACTATTTCCACATTAAATCCCCAGATTGTTCTTCTTTTGGTTGGGCCTCATTATGAAAACATTAGGCATTTTCTCTTAAGATAACAAAGCACTTTTGATTTTTCATTTGTTTTTAATTAAGTAATTTGGAGGTATTATATAATATGTAACATGAATGTATCAAAATGCTATGACTTTAAATTAAATCCCATAATCCAGTATAAACATTTCATCATTTTGAGGTGACTAAACCAATAGTTACTGTATCACTCAGTTAAGTCAACTTGGTTCTTGACAGCAGACAGGGAGCCAGAAGAAAGACAATGTAGGACTCTCATCTATTATTATATGGTATTCCACCACCACCACCATTATCTTTTACTCTAATACAAGATCCAATCCTTTCTAGGATTTGACCTCTCTGTACTGCCATGTATTATATTTTATTTCTTTAATTTTAAAATAAATTTATTTATTTTATTTTTGGCTGCGTTGGGTCTTCATTGCTGCGAGCAGGCTTTCTCTAGCTGCGGTGAGCAGGGGCCACTCTTCGTTGTGGTGTGCGGGCTTCTCATTGCGGTGGCTTCTCGTTGCGGAGCCCGGGCTTTAGGTGCACAGGCTTCAGTAGTTGTAGCTCGCGGGTTCTAGAGCGCAGGCTCAGTAGTTGTGGCGCACGGGCTTAGTTGCTCTGTGGCATGTGGG
>NW_006784004.1:2257031-2272500 GCF_000442215.2 Lipotes vexillifer | reverse complement strand
CACATATACAATGGAATATTACTCAGCCATAAAAAGGAAAGAAATTGGGTCATTTGTTGAGATACAGATGGATTTAGATACTGTCATACAGAGTGAAGTAAGTTAGAAAGAGAAAAATAAATATCGTATATTAACGCATATATGTGGAACCTAGAAAAATGGTACAGATGAACTGGTTTGCAGGTCAGAAATTGAGGCACAGATGTAGAGAAGAAATGTATGGACACCAAGGGGGGAAAGCCATGCAGGGCTGTGGGTGGAGGTGTGATGAATTGGGCAATTGGGATTGACATGTATACACTGATGTATATAAAACTGATGACTAATAAGAACCTTCTGTATAAAAAAGAAATTAAATAAATAAATAAAAAGATTTACCAAACAAAAATAAAATGAGATATTCATTTGAAAACTTTAAGACTGTATTTTAATTCAGTGTTAGTAACAAAATGAGTATGTTAGTGAGAAATAAATGACTGGGAGAAGTCAATGGGGAGGAAGGGCAGATGGATAGTGATAAGCAGGGGAAATGTGGTAATAGAGAAAGCACTGAGTTGGGTCTCTCATTAAATGGTTGACCTACTTTGGACAATTCATTTAGTCCAACATGACTTTTCCATGTAACAAACTGAGAACTTGTGACTGTTGTTATAATTTAACCAGTTATTACCCAATCACTTGGACCATAGTAATTCTTAGAGTACATTTCAAGTGTACCTGGAATAAAGTACAGCTTGTCTGTGTAATGAGTTAATAATGCAGTTTTTGAGTAATTTCTTTCCTTAATTATAGGATAACTTTACATTTTTCTTATTTATTTTTAAAAATTTTATTATCAATTGAAAAAAAAAAGAAAGAGAATATGGAGAGTGTTCTGAGTCACAGTGTTGGTATGTTATTCCAATAGTTCCCAAAGAATCTAAGTATGCTGATTTTAGCACTTAAACTTAGATTCTTTGGGAACTGGTTGAATCTAAGCTTAAGGGCTAAAAACAGCAAGTTTATTTTGCATATTTATGCTTATCATTATACTACCAATAATATCCATAATTCTCCAATTACCACTAGGCTCAATATATCTACTTCTTCCCATATTATGTTGTTAGATATCAATTAAAGACCTCTTCCCTCTATACAGAAGGCAGGTATTTCAATTCCTTTCTTTCACGCAGTTCCAAAAAAATTATTTTACATGTCTGAGATTCAAAATGGTTAAAATTCCTTTGCTGCTGCAAAACGAAAACACAGAGTTCATAGTAATATGTGTTCCACATCAGCAGCCCTAACAATACATTGAAAGTATACAAGGTAAATCCATATGGTCAGAACACACACCAAAGTTAAACAAACAAAACATAATTCTTCCTGTCTTCTGAATGTGAATTTGGAGAGGCAAACCTCTGGATTAGGAAGGCACTTAGCAGCATACAGGTTTTTCCAAGTAAAACTCCATTCAGGAACTAGAAATGAGACTCTGCTCAAGAGGCAGCACCTGACGTGTGAGCCTAACTTAGCACTGAGACAGGATGTAGATGAAGCTGTGCCTATGGATGAGCACAAGCAGATAATAAAATTAAGGGCTCAGTGAGTCAGGCTTTCAATGGTAAAACTCCAGGGTATTTGGAAAATCCATTTTTACTGCAGCCTCAATGTAAACAGCTCACAAACAAAATCTATAGTGTCTAGAAACATTTTCAAAGTAAAAGATGAAACAATGCTTTTTGCCAAAGGTACTCAAGTATGGGATTGCACAGGCCTGTAAATTTGTTTTAAATGAGAGGAAAAACATGTTGTAAATTATTCTGTTTTTCCACATAAGGTCATAAACACACACAAACATCTGCATATACACACATTCAAGACAAACAAATGATAGTGGGGGAAGAAAAACTTTAACGCAAAAGACTTACCATCCACTATCACTATTATTTTATTTAAAAAAAAGAGTATTTTAATATTAAAAAAATTCAGAAGGACCCAATCGAAAAAGACAAGCTTTTCTAAGACAACTGATACTATGGTTGGTGTTACTTTTCTCCCACCCCACCGTATTGTCATTTGGCAATCTCTTGAGATGTTTTTGGTTGTCACAGCCAAGGTGGGGTGCTACTGGCATCAACTGGGTAGAAGCCAGAGATGCTGCTAAACATCTTACAGTGCACAGGACAACTCCACACAGCAAAGAAGTATCTGACCCCCAGTGCCATCAGTACAACAGTTGAGAAGCTCTGCCTTACACTAATGTTTTGCCCAAGGGTCAGTGGATGCTGGCTCTGGCTGATCCTGATGTGCTGGTCAGATTGAGAAGCCAGTGATACCTGGTGAGCTTGTATGTCTTTTTAATTTGTATTTTGCTTACAATCATTCTTAACAATAATAATTTAGCAATAGAACTGCAGTGGTAAAGTTCTACTCTACCAATTAGGACCAGACTGAAACACTGGTCACTAAACTGCAGGTCTATCACTTTGACATAGATCCCAGTTGCTTATTAGCTGGTATCTAAACATCAACACATTAGAGTCGATTAGGAGGTGGTGTTATTTTTTACTGGGAGGTAAAAGAATATTTTGCCAGGTTTTAACAACACATGCTTCATTAAATATTCAGTAAAAGAGCATATACGTTTTATTAATGTAACTTCTTAAAGATTGGGAAAATAGAATGAATTTATAACCATGATTCCCTCTCGTTAGTAAAACTATAGGCAGCTTCTTTTTTTTTCCTTAAGTTTATTTGGACATTATGGGTGTATAAAATTATGAATTAAACTGTAAATAGTATGGTTGACTTTTAAATTTTATTTATAAAATAATTTTTCATATAGCAAAGATTTTGCAAGTGAAATTTCAATGACTATCTTTGAATAGTACACATACATGTGATTATTTCTACAAATTATATTACAAAATGGGATCTTACCTTGTATGCTTTTGTTATTTAACATTTTTATATAAAGTATTTACATATTTGTAAAATGCAGTTTCATCACAACTTTAAATCTCTCTTATCCACCATACAGATCTAGTATCATCTTTTTACATGTCTGTAATGGTTACCAGGGGTTTTCCATTTCTGTATATATGTATGTATACATGGAGGTAAGTAGGTACATATGTTTGTATATCTGTATGTATATATGTGTATTGAGTAGGCTGTGACAGATATCTTTCTACATTTCTCCAAATGTATCTGGAGGGAAAATTTTAGAAGATAAATCAATTCTATAAAGATTTTTAATACATAATTTCTAACTTCCCTCCAGAAAATTTACCCTAATAAATATCCCCACAAACTGTTAAGTGTCTACTTTCCAAGATATCTTTCTGTCCAGATATCAACAATTTTGTTTTTATTTTTGCATTAAAAAAAAGACGAGATAGTTTTTCATGTTTGTTTTTGTTTGCATTTCTGTAACTTCTGATGAGATGGAACAACTGTTTACATGCTTACTTTAAATGTGCATGGATTCTTTGTGAATATCCTGTTCAGGAACTCTGCCCAATTTTCTGTTGGTGGGGGTGAGGGGTGAGAATCTGTTTATATACAAACACTTTCTTACATAAATTGTGCTTATCTCCCAAATTTGATGTTTCTCTTTTAATAGTTTTTCAGACTAGATTTTGTTTTGTTTATTTGTTTTGGTTTATTTTACTTTATTTTGTGTTCTCAGGAGTAAAAGCTTGCCTGCTTTTTCTTTTCTTTTTTGGACTCTCCATTTTTATTGTAATATACATGGTTCTTTGTTTAGTATATAGAGTTTTAAATTTTTTATATTGGAGTATAGTTGATTAATAATGTGTTTCAGGTGTACAGCAAAGTGATTCAGTTGTACATATACATGTACCTATTCTGTTTCAAATTATTTTTTCCTTTGTCTTTTTTTTTTTCCTATCTTGATATCATAGTTAGAAAGATCCTTATCATCCCAAGGTTACAAAAATAAGTATTTACTTTTTTATCTAGTACAGATTGTGTTAGTCATATTCTGCAGTTCATTGCACACTATCACTCTTGGTAAATAGAGTGCTCTCCATACCCCAAGATAATTCCTTCCTTCCTTCCCTCCTTCTTGCCTTCCTTGCATCCATTCCCATTCCTTATGCTTATTTCTCTATTTCTTCCCTGAAAATTAAAGTACAAACTGTTGTTTTATTAACCGACTCTGGTTCACCTTGACTTAGAGGGTTGTTTTTAATTCACTGCACAAATATATGAGTCCCTTATGATTAGACATTACTGTATTTCACAAACACTATTATTTTAATAAGACTGATCCTGTGTCAAGCATGTACTATGTTTCTATCACTGACTAGATCCTTTACAAGCATTCTTTCTTATTACAATGCTTCAGGAGAGGTATTACCTAAATTGAAATATAAGGAATCAGAATCTCAAAGAAATAAATAAATTACTAAGAGTCATACAGTCACTAATTAAAGGAACCAACATTAACCCTAACGAAGAAGGTGGCTTTGAAGCCAGAGCTCTTTTGTTTACCTCTTATTGCCTCATAAAAATGAAAGCAAATGGAACCAAGGGAGTTCTGCATATTTTCAGAAACTACGCTTTGCAAATAAAATCCCTTTTCTCTATCACATCATTTTATATAATTTTAAGAAATTTCAGTAACAGTAGTTTCTAACTTCATCATTTCACAGAACTACACTAATTTAATGTGACATGCATGGCTACACAATTGCAAGTAGATGGATGTGGGCAGCAGGTGTAATAACCGCCCTGGTTCTGCTTCTATGCAGCTCGATTTCAAAATGTAGATTCCTGCCATTTTAAATGAGACTTTACGCCAAACTTGCACTTGCAAATCAGTCGCAGTTTCCCATAAATCTAGCACATTTTGCCAGGAGTATGGAGACAGGTTTCATTCACACAGTCCCATCAAAGCCTGGACTGCAAGGAGGGGGGTTGTGTTGTACAGAGAGAAGAGCAGGGGCACAGGCGGATCCCTGAGGCAGACACACCTGGGTCAGCCTCAGCTGTGTCACTTCATACTACAGGATATTGGGTACTTGCACAAACTCTCTGTGTCTCTTTTTCTATGTTTTTGAAGTGGGGATAGTAACATCTACTTCAGAGGGTAGTTGTGGAGAAAATTTAACAAAGTACCTGCTACATACTAAGCATTAATTAAATAACTTGTTTTTACTGTTATCATCATCATCATCATCATCATCACCATCATCATCAGAATAGGTAACTGTGATGCCTAAGGTATACTCATGTATTTTACAGATAAAAGCATAATTTGATAATAAATTTGGAAATGTTTTAAAACTGGGAGGGTAACTTCATGCCACAGTGACTCTTCCATGGAAGGCTGTGTTAATTCCAACTTTCCTAAAAGTATACTTCAGGTACCAATTCTATGATCCTGATCTCCTAAAAGTCACATTTATCTAATTTCAAGTATATTGTTTCTTCTTAATTTAGTATGCAATAGAAGACATGCTTATTCAAAAGCACATAGCTATGAAAGAGGAATAGGCATGCAACTTTAGTACAATAGGAAATTGAAGGAATTTTTTAAATTGACATTATTAAATTCAATTTTAGGAATGTGTAAAACTTCAAAGTTCCATCAGAAAGCCAGTAAAGATCAATGTCACGCACAATTTTAAAAAGAGCTATTAAAAAGGTACATATGTTTTGCTGCTAATTTTAGAAGACTTTCCTTTCTTTTAAAATTCTAACCTTCAAGTCAATTGAAACTATAAAAAACTCTGTTGCCACCTAGATTCTTTACTCTTCTCTGCACCCAGGATTTTGGGTGTAGAAGAGTTTGGACCTCTTATCCCTAGGGAAGCCTAAGAACTAGGAGAGAAGACTAAAGTAGTTCTGTCACTTTAAATTTCAAAGATGGGCTGATAGTAGCTGAAGAGCAGAGAGATCAAAACCTTCCAAATTGTTGCTTTGGAAACATAATTTACACTTTACATGACAATCCCTTGGACTGATGAGGAGAAATCTGAGTATCTCACTGTGTCTACCTAGCCTAGACAGACAGCTGAATATTCTCAAGTCACAGACTTCTAGAACTTACTCAAGTTCTCTACTTGTACAGTGCACTTGCCATTATTAGCGGGGAAGGTGAAAATTTTGTTTGCCAGGTGGTGATGTCTTCACATTTCTATTCTGCTGACTACATATGCCCTCTACACATTTCAATTGCTATGTCTTAGATTGCAAGTTCTAAGTGACCCAGGACCATGAATCATAGGCAAGTGCTTCGTGAACATTTCTTGGATGCAGATGACTCTTACCTTCCTTGGCAACAGTCTGGTGTGGTATTATGATATTTTGTGTGCCTATCTTAACATCCAATGCACCCAATATCCACTTATAGCCTGATTTCCTCTATCACCTTCCACTCAAAGAAACAACATAGACCTCATTTTATTTTCATACACAGCTTGAAAGTAGACCAGGGTAGGCCATCTACCTTGATTCAAGGGCTCCCTATCCATAAATTAACTACAAACCCATGAGAAGATCCATGCAAAGGGATAGAGGAGGGACTTTATTTAGCTTTGCCAATCAGGCTGGTTCTCTCCACAAATGTTTTGGAAAATCTGAAGAGGACTGATCAGTAAAGTGAATGTTGCCAATGTGCAGAATTAGCAGAGGTGTCATAAATGTGAAACCATTCAACAAATGATGATGATGATGATGAGGAAGGTGGCAATGATAGTGGCATTGGTGGCAATGATCATCATGATGATAGTCACCTAAGTCTGAGCAGTTAACTCTGCATCGTGTTGTACAAATATTAACTCATAAGCTTCACAATAACCCTATGATGTGAATAGATCCATCTAAAAAATAAGCAAACTGAGACATAGAGGATTTCAGTAACTTGCTGAATATCAGTAGTTATAAGTGGCAGAATCAGGATTTAAACTTGGGAGTTTGACTCCAGAAATTGTGTTCTCTCTCTCTAAATTGTATTAGAATCAGAAAGCAGGAGACGTGTCTGGAGATGACATTTTTAAAAAGCTTTGTTTCTCACAAGTACATGAGCTTTATAGAGTCAATGACCCCACACCAGGGGAAATGTTTGTGCTCTATGCCCATTCATATTTACATGTGATTTTAACCAAGCCATATATATATACACATACACAAATATACATATACATACCTCATTATAAGAAATACAGCCAGTATACCTCATTATAAGAAAAACATGTTTAAATTTATTTAAAAATATAAAGGTAGGTTAATAATCACTCACTGATTTAAAATATGCATATAAACACACAAGATTTACAAAAAATGGGCAGAAGACCTAAATAGACATTTCTCCAAAGAAGACATACAGATGGCCAAGAGTCACATGAAAAGATGCTCAACATAACTAATTATTAGAGAAATACAGATCAAAACTACAATGAGGTATCACCTCACACTGGTCAGAATGGCCATCATGAAAAAATCTACAAACAATAAATGCTTGAGAGGGTGTGGAGAAAAGGGAACCCTCCTACACCGTTGGTGGGAATGTAAATTGATACAGCCACTATGGAGAACAGTATGGAGGTTCCTTAAAAAACTAAAAATAGAACTACCATAAGACCCAGCAACCCCACTACTGGGCATATACCCTGAGAAAACCATAATTCAAAAAGAGTCATGTACCACAATGTTCACTGCAGCACTATTTACAACAGCCAGGACATGGAAGCAACCTAAGTGTCCATCAACAGATGAATGGATAAAGAAGATGTGGTACATATACACAATGGAATATTACTCAGCCATAAAAAGGAACGAAACTGGGTCATTTGTAGAGATGTGGAGGGACCTAGAGACTGTCACACAGAGTGAAGTAAGTCAGAAAGAGGAAAACAAATATAGTATATTAACGCATATACGTGGAATCTCGAAAAATGGTACAGATGAACTGTACAGATGAACAATGTAATTTTGCAAGGCAGAAATAGAGACACAGATGTAGAGGACAAATGTATGGACACCAAGGGAGGAAAGTGGGGTGGGCGGGGGAGGGTGGTGATGGTGGGATGAATTGGGAGACTGAGATTGACATACATGCACTAATATGTATAAAACATAACTAATAAGAACCTGCTGTATAAAAAAATTAAATAATATTTTTTAAAAAGCCCAAAAAACCCAAGCTGTAGATTGAAGTACTTTAGCATGCAAAGGTAATTTTTATAATATCAATTTTGCTTTTGAGCTTTTTTTTTTTTACTACCTTAACCATTACTTGATACACATTGTTTTTAATAGGAAAAGAAGTAAGCACATATATATTTCACCAGAGACTAATCATTCAGAATTATTTAATTTAGATACGTTAAATTTTCAGCATTAAAAGAAATAGGACTTTTTCAATGACAACAATTAAAAGAATGGGATAGAGGGCACTACTTTTTAGCCACATGTTCATCACAAACACCTATAAACTCGAGAAGGCAAAGAATCACTTGAACACTTTAGCCTCAGAAAAATTTTCCAAATGACTGTTGTTTGGGTAATTATCTATTAAAACACTAGTTTTGAAAAACAAGAATTATGTTATTTATCTTGCAGACAAACTTTTATTGTCTGAATATAAATGCTGTATCCAAAACAGTTCCCCTCCTCTCCAGCTTTTTGCACATGTTTCTTTTCCCAAAACACACTTATGGTCAACATCATTCATCCACTTATTCACTCAGTAAATATTTATATAGCATATTTATTATGTGCCCAGCACTTAAGTTTGGGGAATATATCATGGGAAAAGGGATTAAAATTGTTGCCTTCATTGAATTTACTGTATAGTAGACATACTAAACCAACAAAGATGTAGTATGTCAGATAGTGAAAGGAAGTGCTAGGGAGAAAATCAGAGAGGGGAAGAGGTTTATATGGGGGTGGGGAAGGGACTGCAGTTTTAACCAGGGTGGTCAGGGGAGATCTTCCATCAAAGGTAATAGTTAAAAAAGCAACTGAATCAGGAAAGAGAAAATGTGGGGAAAATGAGGTCTGAAAGTAGAGGGAAACTAGACAAACGAAAATATCAGCTTCTTTGAGGAAAAAAAAAAGCGGTCACCATGTAATATATAAAACTTCTCTATAAGTTGAGAAAGTTGTAAAATTGTAATATAAAGCTATTCATGTGAAATGAATTCCAGTCTGGTTTGCAAATTTCAAATCTGTCTACTTGACATCTTCAGTTGGTTGTCTAATAGACTTTTTAGACTTAGACATATTCAAAATTAATTTCTGATCTTCCACCATCTCCAACGTGCTCAATTGTCTCCTCAAAAACGATATAAATGGTAAGTCCACATTCCCAGTTCTCAAGACAAAAACCTTGAGTTGTCCTTGATTCCATTCTCTCTCTCTTATACTCAGTATCTAATCTTCAGAGAATTCACTGATTCACCCATCTCTATATATGTTCAATCAACAACTTTCAACCTCTCTATTTTTAAAACCACAGTCTCAGCCTCCATCATTTCTTACTTGGATAATAGTGATAGTTTTCTAACTTCCAGCTTTCTCCTGTACCACTACTCAGACTCTTTTCAACACAACATAAAGAATGACCCCTTTAAAATAAAAGTCGTATGTCACTCTCTGGCTCAAAGCTGTGCAATAGCTTCCTACCGTTCTCAAAATAAAAGCTAAATGTCCTACAATGGCTTTTGTGACTTAAAGATCAGGCCTCCTTTTTAGTCTCAGACCTCCCCTCACCTCACTAACCTTGCTTCCCAGAGCATTCCTTCCTTGAGGCTTTCCTACTTGCTATTTCCTCTTCTATGAAAGCATCAATGAGTAGAAAACACTCTATTTAAAGCTTGATGGAAGGTTAGGTTCACTAACTAATAATAATGAAGATTAATTATTTCTAAAGATAAATAAGACAATTAGAAACAAGAGACAAACATACCAGGCATTTAAGATTAGTTACTAAGTATTAATTTTAACTGAGAACTTCCCAACAACCAAGGTAGGGTGAAATGTATATAGTTTAATGTAGTTCCACTGTCTGACAAGTGAGAGTATGTTAAGGTATTTGGTAACAATCTTTCCTGGATTGCCATTTCAAGAGCTTTTTATTAAAATATTATAAAAAGTTTCAGATAAAATAATAACAATGCTTTTAACTTTAATTCTCTCTGCCTAGATTTTTACACAGTGACTTATAAAGTCAGAGGAATGACACTAAATTTCAATTCGGGTAAAGAATTTGTATAAAACAAAGTTGAAACTTCCAGGTACGACACTTCACTGTAGATACAGAAAGACAGAGTCTAGTGACCTTAGCACATAAAAATCCAAAATGAATAAGTACTGTCCTTTAGACTGCTTCTCAGCAGAAATTTTTGTACCATTAAATCAATAGTATAAGTATACTTATAAGTATAGTATAAGGCTAAGTATAAAGAAAACCTCTTGGAAATTAAGGGAGTCGAGCTCACCTTAAAGTACTTTTGTATTTGATGGAATAAAAAAGGACAAAAGGTAGACAATTCAGACATGGGAAAAATCATAGCCTCAGGGATAGTTCTAACTACCAGGAACACAAGCATCAGTTTAGCAAATAAAGAGAGTTTTTGGATTTGTATGCCTAGAGGGCCAGGAATAAGGAGGCACTGTGAAGGACTTTGGCAAGAAGAACAATTAATATTTATACTAGCAGGTACTGGGTAGTAGGGAGCCACAGAATATTTCAGAGTAGTGACCTAGCAATTTATAGTAAGATTTATCTGGTTCAAGTAAGTACAACTGTTGGAAGGGAGAAAGATCAGGAAAGAAATTAATGTAATCCCCTAGACTTAATCTATTGAAGACCTAGTGTACTTTTGAGGCAAGGTGGCTTACAAAAGGAAGGTGATCTTTATCTTGTTTCATCTAAATCTACCAGGCAGTGTATGAGGCTCTGTAAATATAATGCTAAATGAGACAAAAACATGTTCTCTGCACTAATGAGGTTTACTCAGGTTTACTGAATGGAGGAAAAAAAAGCCATCATATAAGAAATTATACACGCACAAGGAATGTCATGATATGGGAATCTCCATGTATTACAGATGGATGTTGGGAGGAAAGTACACTTGGACTTGCATTTCAGTGAAGTCTAAGCTAATCTGGAATCCTAATGACGAGCAGGTTTTTCAAGATGAAGGGGAAGATGGGGAGTTGAGGGAATTGTTTTCCTAAGAGAGGGATGTGAGGGGAGAGCCTGTGTCTTCTAGGAAGAATGATTTACATACAAGGGGTCAGGTTTGGAGAGAAAGTGGTGAAATATGAGGCAAAAGAGAGGAGCGGGGAGCAGATCCTGAAGTTCTCTTACGTAGGGCACTGAGGGATTGGATGGGGAGACACTGAGACCTATAAGACGTTTAATGCATGGTGATAGATGACAGATTTGCACTTTAGAAACATTACATGAGTTCAAGTGAGAGAATGAACGTTCACAAAGCTAGAGGCAAGAGGCAATTTAGGAGTCTGCTATAGACAATCTAGTGAGAGACACCAGTGCCTGAACTAAGGTATTCACCAAGACAAGCTTAACACTCCCCTCAGCTTGACTAACCTTTAGACAGACTTTTTCCTGACTCTAAGCTCCTGACCTCCTTTTTCTTAGAGAATGTACTTTATAAAATGTATAGCTGTAAATTCCTTCTCTGTCTCTTTGAGATGTAAATACCTCAATGCTTCTTGCCAGTTTTACAACCCAGGACTACCTTTCTCAAGGACCTGGGAGCCATCCTTTTGAAATGTAACCATCACGGAAGATAGAGCCCTAACTTCCAGTCTCTGTGGGAGGGGAGGAGCTTAACTTTAGAGGGCACCTGGCTCCAAATTATAAAAGTCCCTCCAGTCATGTAAATAGAGAAAGTTCACTTTTCCTTTGGCTAAAGTCCAAAGAGAACATAAATGGCCTCCAAATCCCCTCACCCCACCTCTGAAACTTTTTCACCCCCTTGTTTCAGCAGAGTTGAATTCAGACTGAGCTCTGGTCTCTCTCCTCTATTGCAGTGGTCTTGAGTAAAGTCTTCCTTTCCTTTTTAACTTTGTCCAGTGGACGTTTTCTTTGAAAGAAGTGATAGTGGAGGTGGTGAAAAAAATGGACAAGTTCAGATAGAAGATAGTAAAACCAGAACTTATTGTAGATTAGCTGTTAGGAAGGGAGAAAAAAAAAAAAAAAAAAAAAAAAAAGATTCCCAGTTCAAACTTGTGCAAAAGAATGTACAGAAGCACCATAAGAAATATGGGAGTTGGGGTAGATTTGTGGGGTAAGATGATGCATTCAGGCTTAGAAACAGTGAGTTCCACAGGCGAGCTACATGAGGCAAGGAAACTTACAGGCCTGCAAATATATGCAGCCAGAGCTCAGGAGACAGGACTTGGCTAAAGTCATGTACCTCTATATAGGACATCTGAAATCTTGGGACTATATGAGCATATCCAAGAAAAGTGGAAAAAACTTGAGGACTACAGGGCTTACATCAAAACTCTAGTGAACCCTAATGCCTAAGAATAGATAGAGGAAGAGGAAACCATGAAGCACTGAGAATGATCACCCAGAAAGGTAAGAAAGCAGCGTTACCACCAAATACACAATAGAAATTATAGAAACAAATGATGAGAACGTTCACTACCTAGTGCACTGCTGCTGAGTAATGTCATTTCATCAAGGCTTACCAGACCTGTGCTTTTCATAGCAACCTAAACCAAATTATATCACGAAGACGGTAATGCGGTCATGTCTCCGTATTCTGTATGGTAATTCAGTATACATTTAAGTTATTGGGAGTGTATTATGATAATAAATAGGACCTATTAAAATGTTTACAGGCTTCCCTGGTTGCGCAGTGGTTGAGAGTCCGCCTGCTGATGCAGGGGACACGGGTTCGTGCCCTGGTCCTGGAAGATCCCACATGCCGTGGAGCGGCTGGGCCCGTGAGCCATGGCCGCTGGGCCTGCGCGTCTGGAGCCTGTGCTCCGCAATGGGAGAGGCCACAACAGTGAGAGGCCCACACACACAAAAAAAGTATTAAAATGTTTCCAATTCTTAAAATACACCACTCATTCATGGCAATTTTTCTCTTCTCATGGTTGAGGATATTCAGCGGACTACATGCTAAAAAGCAGCAATGAGGGTGTTCTCCTACCATCAACATCATATTTAAGTGTACATGGCTTTTTTTTTTTTTTTAATACCAAGAATCACCTCCAGTATTTTAAGATTTGATATGCTCCAATTCATTTGCTGCTGTTGACATTTTGGGGTTGTGTCGAGTAACCTAGCAACTGTTCTTATTTCCGTCCTAATTTACTTCTATTTATAGAGCATATAGAGACTCAACGGACTCAATGATATTCTTTAAAGCAGGGCCGGTTTACAAATTGTATGTTCTTAAGTGAGCATAATGTTAAAGATAGGACAAATATTAGTCATCAAGCTGACTACAAGTCACAACTTCTTTAATTCTGGGTCATCAGTAAATATGATGAATCTTTAAGAAGGTGTCATAACTTTATCATGCTGAAATATGATATGACTACAGCTGAAACTACAAAACTTTAAGTGTTTGTTTTTAATGTTATATTCATTAAATTTAATTTCAGCAATTAGAGACCACAGCATCAAATACCTTCAAATAAAAATCTAGCCCTATTCAGCACTGTTAAATGAGTTCCCTTTTTCACTCCTTATCTATAAGACACTATGATCAAAGTTTAAATTGTGTAAGGTAGAACAGACTTTTTGATTTCATTTTTAGACCTTACTGGCTTTCAAGCTGTTTAGGCAGAGGGAACAATCACTAGAACGTCTGTCAGTCATGGACGGGGTAGAGAAAGGTGATTTTAAATGACTACTTGCAAAACTGTCTCCATCATGCATCCTATAAAATATCAGGATGCTTTTTTTCTGTTTTTATGAGTGTGTACCATAAAACTAGAAAATTAAGCCCTATATACCTTGCTGAAGGTAATTGAGGACTCTAAGATAGAAACTAATAGACCACCAAGCTACTATAATTCCACAAAGAAGAAAAACTCCCAGTGCAGGGCCAAGAATTCCAAAATCACTGAAGAAAATAAGAACTTGACAACTTTTGGGTAAAACTTTCTGTTCCTACTATCAAAAGTTCCTTTTTGTGATCATTATTTCAGTTCTACATTATGAATGTACATAAAAGTGCTAGCATCATTAAGAATCATATTAATACCATCTTCCTTTCAACCTTTTAAGGAAATTCCAGATATGTCCCCCTCCTGAGGAAAAAAGAAATTTCAAAAGATTTTTGGTAATAGAGTGCTAAATATTTACCCCACAAAACCAGGAGACCAAAGCAGTCTTATATTGAAAGACTGAGAGATTTGTATTTACAAAGCTCCTTGAGCTACTCAAAAGGAAGTAAATTATAACATTAGCACACACAAATCTATACAAGTCTTGAAATTCATTTTTGTAAACATCAAAATTTATTGAGCATTTCCTTTGTATGAGAAATGAGTTTTCATATATCTAATCTTCAAAAACAACTATAAAATAGACACTATTTTCTTCACCCTTACATTGAGCATTTTTGACCCCCCTTTACCCATTTCTCCCACTCCATCTATTAGTAATAAGAGGTATTATTATTATCACAATTTTACAGATGAGAAAACTGCAAGTTAGAAGTATAAACTAACTTTTCCAGGGTCATATGGATAGTAATTGGTAGAACCCTGATTTGAACCAAAGTTTATGTGACCCCAAAGTGCATACTTTTAACTTCCACATTCTATTTATATAGCAGGGCCAAAAAAGGCAAGTCACTTTCTCACCCATTCTATTCACAAAACTCTTTCAAACCGTTTTATTGAGTCTTTCTAAATCCACAGTTGTCTCCTAGGTAGGCTTGAGGAATATACTTTTAGCTACCACCCTGCAGACACTCGCAATTTCCCGAGTATCTATGGCTACTGCTGCCCAAATTGCCCACAATAAACCAGGGAAAATTCCTAAAAATTAGAATGTTCCCTTTACTCAAATATCACAGAAGCCAATGTGATAAGAGGCTGAGTGAGGAGTAACTGCCTCTGTCTCTGGATCCTTTGCTTGGAGACCCCAGACTGCTGCCCAAGAAATTCCTCCATGGTGTGATTCTACTTGAGTAGAATCCATCTCATCAGTGCAAAGTGATCCACCAGGGAGACTATCAGGGTCTGGGCATCGCTACGTAGTTTCCAAGTAGTACCCAACAAACTGATTTTGTTATTGATGGGAGACTGTAGTATTGGGACATTTAGAAATTTGTGAGACTTAAACAGATCTGATACTAAGGCTTATGGCCTTCAGTTTCACGAGTCATCTTTCTGTTAAAGGAATTACAATATCAACACCATAATATGGCTGTAGCGATAGTACAGCAATGAAATCTTAAGGGATTATGAGATTCTACCCAAGTTTACAAGCATGCTACACTGGAAAGAG
>NW_006784004.1:2242017-2255678 GCF_000442215.2 Lipotes vexillifer | reverse complement strand
AAAGAGTGTGGCTGGTACCAGAAGACCTGGGATTTGGCCCCATTTCTATATGACTTGCATAAACTACTGAAACTCTTTGAGTCTAATTCCCTAATTAGTAAAATCAAGAAAAAATTACAAACCAAAACCCAGGGCTTTTGTTAAATAAGACAGCAATTTGGAAATATTCTATAAACTATAAAGTGTTAATGGTAAATGACACGCCTCTGTTTAAATAGAAAATATGGCTTAACTTATACTTAATAAAAATTTTAAGAAGCTTTTAGGATTTACAAAAAAATCTTATTATCAGTGAGTTTAAGAATTTTATTTTCTTAGTCTATTTTAATTTCTTTCTGAGTTTTTAAGATAAAAGATGTCTATTTCATCCTTGCTAAGGGCATGAACAGAATAAACAATGAGCTCTGAAGAATGCTCTATAAACCTGCAGCAAACCCACTCTCCTGTATCACCATGGAATGCCTGATCACTGGATATAACCAGAGGATCAGTCCAGTGAGTATTCATGCTTAATAATTAAGATAATCACTAATTTCCACCACTGTTCCTCTGCCACCTCATAAGGCATGCACTATTGGTCTTTTAGTATTTTGCTCTCATTGACTGTGGACTCTAAATCATTATTTGTTGGTTACAGACCTTTACAATGCCCAGTGGCATTTGCCACCAATGACAGCAGTAACAGATGATGTTGAGCCAAAGCTACTGGGAGTGAAATGCAGAAAGTAAAATGACAATAAATAACTGTCACTCCATTACTAAACAGTGCCTAAGACTGGTTCTAGTATATGTTCAATAGAGCAGAGCCTGCATAATCCAAGAACCAAAAAGGCATTTACTCCTCAGTAACAGCTGCAAATAAAAAGGAACCCAAACATTTGTCTTGTGCAGTGACAAGGAATTCTTCATTGAGCATGGCGTGAGTATTCAAAAAATTCTCGACAAATTCCACTTCAAAATTTTGTGATATCTTCTCAAATTAATGGTATTTGGCAAATATGTCAAAAGGTATACTCCGGCCAGTGGACACAAACTTCAGGAAATGCTGGATAGAATACAAAGTCTCAAATGGCCATAAGACTGAACATATGGACTTCCCTGGTGGCACAGTGGTTAAGAATCCACCTGCCAATGCAGGGGTTCAAGCCCTGGTCCAGGAAGATCCCACATGCCGTGGAGCAACTAAGCCCGTGCGCCACAACTACTGAGCCCACGCGCCACAACTACTGAAGCCCGTGCACCTAGAGCCCGTGCTCCGCAACAAGAGAAGCCACCGCAATGAGAAGCCTGCACCAACCGCAATGAAACCCCCCACTCACCGCAACTAGAGAAAGCCCGCCCCCAGCAACGAAGACCCAACGCAACCAAAAATAAATATATATTTTATAAATAAATTTATAAAAAATAAAATAAAAAAGACTGAACATATGAATATACTCTAAGTACAGGGAGGCAATTATAAGAAATATGGGAATATTAGGGATATAAGATGCCTGGGAGAGAACATAAAACCTATGTAAACATGATCTTAGTTCTGGTCAGGTGATTTAGGTAGAGGACAGATTTGAGTTATCCTCCTTGGCTAGTCATATAAATTTCAGGTATGACAGCAGAATCTGTTGTGATAAACTCACAAGATGGATATTCAATAAGAGGGTGTTACTGGAGTTAAGTTATTCATACTGTACAATAATTATTCTTTAAATTTAAAAAAACTGTACTCTTTCTTTCAGATTGCCAGAGTATCCTTTATTCTGTTCTCTTTCATTCCACTGATGATCTATCAGGTTTGTTGTGGTGGGGTTCTCTGTCTGCTTTTTAGTAAAGGATTCATTCTGCTAACTCTATGTCCTAAGTAAACCAACATGTGGTAATCACTAAAGTTCTTAGTGTGGAAACATAATCCACTTATTAGACAAGCTATATAAATCGGAGCCTCAGTGATCTTATTAGTAAAACTGGGATAATAATAGCAGTATAGCACAATTAACATGATAATTAAATAAACAGCACATGCGATGTAACTACCTTTTCTCATTTTACCCCCGAAGCAGAGACTAAGAATGGAAGGTAGTTTATCTGGGGGAATAGATCTTAAGGAACAGAGCTAAGAGCCTAAGAATGAATCAGGAAAGAAAGGAGAGCCGATCCAAAGATATGTTATCAAGCTGGTCACTGCTGTTGGAATTGGCTTGATCCCCTGGGGAACTTTTGGAGACCTGTGGAAAATGCACTTCTATATGGTCCATCCAAGGAATGGAAGAGTATTGGTTAAGAGTTGTTCTGGGAGGTGTTAGTGCCTCACATAAGGTTGTGTATGTATTAGACTATCTGATTTGCTTCCTGAGGGATTCCACACAGCAATTACAGGAAAGCCTCAAGGCAGGAAGTGAATAAAATCCAAGCTACCTGGAATGTATAGGGGAGATTTACAAAAGCAGAGAGTGGCTGGGTTGAATATAATGTTGCTTCCAGTAGATTTGATGGTGATGGATCTCTTTTACTAGATAGTGGTAAGGGTATAGCCCACAGGCATTACAAATGAACTGGATTATCAGGAAACTGTACAATGGAACACAAAGCCAGGATTCAGAGCACTTTCAGGGTGATTGCCACAAGGTTAGAAGCAGTGGCTTCTATGAAAGGTTATTAAGATCTGGAACCGTGGAGGTCATCAGCTTTATAACCACCATGGGCAAGTGGTCATTTAGCTGCTGTTTTTCCCAGAACAAAAATATAAATAATAATAAGAAGAACCTTCTCTTCTCAGCATATAAAGTTTATAAAACAGTCTCGTATGCATTGCTTTCTTTGGAGTTATGAACGATGCTGTGAGAAGGTGTAGTATTATTCTCATTTTTCAGATGAAGAAATCTGAACTTTCTAAATTTTAAGGTTCTTAACTCAGGTTTCATTGTCTACACGTGATAAGGCAGAATGAGAACTAGGGCATGTTTATATTAATCCTAGCATCCTAAAAGGTGCCTTTATTTTAAGAAAATTCCCTCCAATCAGTTACTTTGTGCGCCCTGACACACATGCTCCACCTCCAGTGGCCCAAGTGCATCAATCGTTCACTTCGCTGAAAGTGTAAGCAAAGTTTACCATTGCCAAAATTCATTTCCAATTCCATTGCCATTTGTAAGATTTGATCTCCTACTGAGAATGCCTACCAGATTTGAAGGAAACTAACTCCAGGTGCTGTGTGTCCCCTGGCTACTACAGGACTTATAGATCAAATAATTAGCAAGAAATAAAAACTCAAGATAACCAACATTTCTAATTAAACACAGGTATTGTGACTGACATATACCTGATTTAGGCAATTTGAATATTTGAAAACACAGGACTGTCTTAAATTTATCTGTTTCATACATCTCCAAATTTTATGACACTGAATTAAACTAATTAAATAATAATAATGATGATGATGATGATAATGATACTATCGCTACTTAGTTCGTTCTCAATAATGATTATTGAGAACTTACTAAGAGCTAGGCACTGTGTTAAGTGCTCTATTCATTAATTTAGTTGATTCCCACAGTAATCCTCATATAGAGAATAATATTAGTATACTTACTTTACAAATCAGAGAACACAGGTAGAGAAAGGCTAAGTGAGTTTCCCAGTAACCCAGTAAGGAAGTGGCTGATTTAGATGTATTCCCAGGCAGTCTTAGCCACTATGCTATACTATCTGGCTTTCAGACTCAAGTTCTATAGTCTGTTCTCCAGTTGCAAGCTATGAGTAGCTAGGACATCAAACTTTCACAAACTCCCAAGCATTGGGTATAAATAAAGTGAAACAGAACATCTCAGAGTAGTTCAAATATTGATGAACATCATCGGAGTGTGTGTGTGTGTGTATGTGTGTGTGTGTGTGTGTGTGTGTGTGTGTGTGTGTTGATGGAGCCAGAAGAAAGCATTGTAAAAAGGAAGAAAAGTAGAGGAATACTGCCTCAGAAGTTGATTTTTCTCCTCTAGAATTTCCAAGTATATTTACAACTTCGTGGTTTCTCTTTTCTACTCTAAACAAACAGGTACAAATTCCACTTTGATATTCCCATGACTGCTATAAAGACCAAAAGTAGTACGGAGTGATTCACTACCTAACCAGAAATGGCCTCACTGTGAGCTCTCAAGGTAGAGGAAATCATTCCCCTCATGATGGTGCTCCTGCATTCTAAGGCTCTTCTCCCTGTGCTTTACAAGACCAGCCCCAAATCCAGGAATCCCTACTGTGAGAGGCTGCCTGGATTGACAAGGAGAGGGCATGGCACACAGCTCTCCCCACAGGGAGGGGACTCACCCGGTCAGTTTTCCCTTCAGTCTGAACACTGGTGTGACTGCGGACCTCGTGATCTTCTTCCAGGTCAGAAACATCCTCTAGTTCCTCTGGAGTCTATAAAAAGAAAGCAAAACACTGCTGGTGGAAAGGCAAAATGGTAACCAGGCTGGCAGCACATAAAAAAAGGAAGCACAGAGTTATCAGTATGACCCAGCAACTCCACTCCTAGGTATATAAGTAAGCAGCTCTTTGTAGGAAACCGCCCTCAGTAGGACGCCCCTTTTACTGTCACTTTAGCAAAGCTATATTGTAACTAACTTTTAAACCAGGCACCTCCATGCTCTACTCATCTCTGGCTCAAGCACACCTTTCAAATCTTTTAATCACATGAAACGTTGCCTAACTTGTCTGATCTTTCCATAGATCAAAGAAGTAGAAATGAAGAATAAGTAATTAACAAATGACCAAATCTCTTCCCTAGCTTCCCCTTCAGTAATCTCAAGGACAAACTGAGATTACTTCCTTTCCTCCCTTTAAAAGCTTTCAGGCCCGAGCAGAATCTTCGGAGATGGTTTCTGGGGGATGTGGAATCCACCGTCTCCCCAGATTGCCAGCGTTTTGATTCAAGGCACCTTGCCTTTCTTTATCTCGAGTATTCATTGCTTAAGTGGCTAACAGCAGGACCCAATCCATTCAGTAACATACCCGAGAGAAATGAAAACATGTCCACACAAAAACTTGTAAATGAGTGTTCATAGTAGCACCGATCATAAAAGCCAAAAAACATATCTAGTGATGAATGAACAAACAAAATGTGGTAAATCCATACAATGGAATATCACCTGGCATAAAAAGGAGTAAGTACTGATACATGCTGCGACATGGATAAACCTTAAAAATATTATGCTAAGTGAAGGAAGTCAATCACAAAATAGCACATTACTGTATGATTCTATGTATTGGAAACTCTAGAACAGTAAAATTTATAGAGACAGATATTTGATTCGCTGTTTCTAAAGGAAGGAGTGGAGGAGAGGGTTGGGAGCAGTGACTCTAATGGGTGTGTGGTTTCTCTTTGGGATGAAAACAATGTTCTGCAATTAGATAGTGGTCATGGTCACATGATCTCATGAATATATTAAACCCACTAACTTTTGTACTTTAAAATGGTGAATTTTATGATATATGAATTATATCCCAACAAATTTTGAAAGAAAAGGAAAGCAAAAATCATCAGAAAGACATTTTTCTCTGAGTAGCAATTTGGCTAACCACTATGTGCTTACCGCAAACCAAGGCGTTTACAGGTGATAAATAAATGGAATAATTATCATTAAAACCATATGACAGGGCTTCCCTGGTGGCGCAGTGGTTGAGGGTCCACCTGCCGATGCTAAGGGACACGGGTTCGTGCCCCGGTCCGGGAAGATCCCACATGCCACGGAGCGGCTGGGCCCGTGAGCCATGGCCGCTGGGCCTGCGCGTCCGGAGCCTGTGCTCCGCAACGGGAGAGGCCACAGCAGTGAGAGGCCCGCGTACCGCAAAAAAAAAAAAAACAACCATATGACATCGACATCAAAACATCAGAAATTGAGAAATTAAATTTTCTTAGAACTTAATAAGTTAATATCAACTCTAGTGCCTATGCTAAATAGTTAACCTACTTTCATTTCTTGTTTTTTTTATGTCAGCTTAAACATCTCTTGTTCAGGGTGGTGTCTTGATTAAGAATCCCCTAGACTGGCTTGAGCTCCTCCACCAAGCATTTCCTGAAGCACTTTGCTTTCACTATCACAGTGCTCATCGTACTTTATTGTAAACATTGTTTGCTGAATTAGTAAGCCGACGGTTGAACTGTCTGTTCTTTGAGGTAAGGACTAGGTCTGCTCTGCTATCATCTCACCACAACCTAGTATTCATGCATACATGCTTTTGAATCAATGAAGCAAAATTAACAGTGATAGCCAAAAATACAGTTGGATATGAACAGAACAAAACAAAACATATCAGCAGCAACGACAACTTGTCCTCACTGAACCTCTACTGTGCTTCCATCTTCTGTATTTCAAACTAAATTGCTTTATTTGCTTTTTGTTGTTTTTCTCTGCTCAAGGTTTCCAATCCCTCAGTCCCACCATGGCAATAATTTAAAGATATCAGTCATTATTGCAAATACCAGTATTGCAAAGTAAAGGCGTTACTGCAAATATAAAGTACTTAATGAGAATTCATTTAATATTTTAGTTTACACAGTCTCAATTTTTTTTTTTTTTTTGCTGTACATGGGCCTCTCACTGTTGTGGCCTCTCCCGTTGTGGAGCACAGGCTCCGGACGCGCAGGCTCAGCGGCCATGGCTCACGGGCCCAGCTGCTCCACGGCATGTGGGATCTTCCCGGACCGGGGCGTGAACCCACGTCCCCTGCATCGGCAGGCGGACTCTCAACCACTGTGCCACCAGGGAAGCCCGACACAGTCTCAATTTTAATCTCTGATTCCTTTGTTACAAAGCTCTGGTGAGAAATCCAAAATACAAACGTTTAGGTTTCGTGGAAAATATCCAAAAGTGGAAGTGGAAGGTGTCTTGCATATACACCTGGCTGTTAAAGGGTGGAAAGGGGCAGGACCTGCCTCCTCAGAACAGCTCTGGTTTCCCTTAAACCTTGCTCTGCACACTGGCCCTTTTTTATTTTCAGGGCTGTGAAGGGCTTTCCTTCCCTGGGGCCACTCCAGACATGGGGACTTGCAATGATTAGCTCACACTGTGGGGCAAAATTACCAATTTCCTAACTACTAATGGTCTCAGAGTCTTTCTCAGCTCATGGATCTTTAACCAGCAATTTCTTTGTTCTCTGACACTTGGCACTGAGCAGCTCCCTTCACTCTGCATTGATTTCAACTGACTCTCATTGCATATTAATATCCACTCTCCCACCAAAGCCTCCAGTGTGCTAAGTAGTTGTTATCTATATGTTGATCTCTATATGCAGTCCTTCTTTGCTGCAACTACCTGCTGCTATGATCACAGGGCAATTTACGGGCAATTTACTCTCTTCTTAGGTATTAATAGCATGAGTTTGCCATGAGGGAATTTCTGTACAATCACATATTTCATTATTAGCTATTTTTGTGTATTCTTCCCAAACAGTCTTCAGAAAGGATCTTTACAATTTCCCTCTTGATACATTACCAGCCCCTGTAACATGTGAATAAGTTCAACTGATCAAATTCCTTTTCTTGAGTCCTGGTGTTTTGTAGCTGAAGGCTGTCTGGTGCCCCTGTTGTGATCTGTTTCTTATAAATGTCTGTTGTTTATTACTTGGATTATACTCTATCACGTGGTGATATATAACTTCATCATCAATCCCAGTATTCTGTGCAATTCGAAAATAACGTGACTTAACGGAAAGTAAGAGCAACTGCTGCTCTCAGAAGTCACAAGTACCATTTTTGTTGGTGATACGGCAGGAAGAGATAAGCCTACCATTTACGCCCACGTACTTATGTACTTTTCCTTATCTTTAACAGGGGACTAATAGTTTTCTTGCAAAACCACCACAACTGACCTCTTCTTTTCATGAACACAATCAGTGGAGGAGTGTTCAAAACACTTGCTGGCAGCATTTTGCATTCTGTAAGGTAAGCAGTTGGACGGCATTGTAAAAATAAAAAGTTAAATACACAATGTTACAGTTTAAGTGGAAACTAAGAAAGAAATAGGAGTACTCTAATCATTTGGGGGGTGTACATTAACACCTGCTGAAGACAAATAATAACAGAGCAAACATTTAAAAAAGGGAGGAGGGGCTTCCCTGGTGGCGCAGTGCTTGAGAGTCCGCCTGCCGATGCAGGAGACGCGGGTTCGTGCCCCGTTTCGGGAAGATCCCACATGCCGCGGAGCGGCTGGGCCCGTGAGCCATGGCCGCTGAGCCTGCGCGTCCGGAGCCTGTGCTCCGCAAATGGGAGAGGCCACAACAGTGAGAGGCCCGCATAACGCAAGGAAAAAAAAAAAAATAAAAAAGGGAGGAGGGAGGACGGGCTGCCCTATATTTACACTCTTAGAAACAGCTTGCTTTTACTCATCTAGTCACTTTGGAAGGTTAAACTTCTGGAAGGTGTGTGTATGTGTATGTGTGTGTGTGTGTGTAACTTGTGTGTTTCTAATCAGTTTTCATCCCGTGGGAGGGGAAACCAACTATCTTAGATCAGTGTTATACAGGAGAAAGACCATAAACTGTTGAATAATACAGACCTGAATTTGAATTCTGCCCCTCCAGTTAGCAATTACAGAACGTTGGGCAATATGTGTCTCTTTTTAAACTTTGGTTTCTTCAGAAAAAAATTCTGGATAATGATAACTAACCCTGAAGATTGCTGTGAGACTCAATTGTACTGAGAACACTTTAATTTAAGAGCTTAGTCCACAGAAACAGCTGGGGTGCAACAAAAGTTGTTTTGTTTTTTTCTTTTGCGGTACGCGGGCCTCTCACTGCAGTGGCCTCTCCCGTTGCGGAGCACAGGCTCTGGAAGCGCAGGATCAGCGGCCATGGCTCACGGGCCCAGCCGCTCCGCAGCATGTGGGATCCTCCCGGACAGGGACACAAACGCGTGTTCCCTGCATCAGCAGGCGGACTCTCAACCACTGCGCCACCAGGGAAGCCCAAAAGTTGCTTCTTTCTGTCTATAGTGCTTGTTCTCCTCTTCCCTCACTACCTTATCCCTCATCCCATCACAATGTTTTAGATTTGTATGATAAAACAATTTGGATGCCTCCATTTTACTCCATATCCGTTACTCTGGATTAACACATACTTACTAGCTGCCTCAAGTTATGTTCACCTGATTTTTAGTATACAATATCATTGTGCTAACAGGGTATAAAATAATTCCACATACAGTGCTTTCTTCTAAATTTCAAGTAAAGATCTCTTTTGATCCGATTTTAATCATGTACAAGAGTAAGATTACCTCTTAAATTTGTCCCAGCACAGATACACTCTGACATAGATTCTCAGGGATGACAGAAATAACTTTCCTTCTTTAAGCTGAGCTGTCTCTAAACCAGACCAATAGGAAGATATCCTATTTTTTTCTGGAAAAAGTGAAGTTAAACTCAGTTATTACTCATTTATTTCTCCTATCAGAATTCAGGAAAACTATTTCGTATTTTCCTATTTTAACTCTTGCTTATTGTGAAGCCTTCCTTAGGCAACCCAAAGTGATGTGAAATAGCTGGGTTTCCTCCACCTTTAAATAGCAAAAATATTACCTAATCCTTAGTTATTGTGAAGATAAAAGATGATGACGGACTGGAACATTATTCAGTGACTAGAAAAATACTGAGTGTTCAATATTGTTTATGATTATTAAAAATTACTATTACAGTACTTTAAGATCGCACTTTATTTATGTAACGGAGTCCAGAAACAAGTATAGAACGTGAAAATAGGCTGAGGTTTTTATATAGAAACTGAGCATGGAACAAACAGCAGTAGTACATGAAGCTTCAGGGTCACAATAAATTGGTGGTGAATATATATAATTTTAAAGATATATTTATTGAGGTATAAATGACTGCATTTATATTGCTTTCTCACCCTCCACACAAAGGAGCTCAATGCTTCCTACAGACATTAATTCTTTCAGCATCCTTAATGAGACAGGTAGGCAGTATTATTATACCTTAAAATTCACTTGCACAAGACTTTATAAATGTTTAATATTTAAATATAAGGAAATAAATTTGTGGTCACCAAAACAGCAAAAATAAGGAAAGAAAGAAAGAGGGAAAGAAAGAGAAAGAGGGAGGGAGGGAGGAAAGGAGGAAGGAAGAAAAAATAAAGGAGGAAAGAAAAAGGAAAAAAAAAGATAGTCTAGGAAATAGGAGTCATGCTTGGCATTTTCTTCTCAGAATTAAGGTTGAATTCTAAATCATACACATGATTTGATCATAAATCATACTTCTCTGATTACCCCTCAATGGCTTACTACAATCAAATAACTGCCACAACAATGTCAGTGGTGGTCTGACACAGAGAAGGAATCATGCTATGGATAGTATTCTGAAACAGGAAGCTGCAATAACATGTTCAGTGAGATTATCTTAGCTGAGGTGATAACAGGCTGATTTTGGAATGTTAGGAGAGACCAGAATTAAAATACATTTTAAAAAAAAGGAATAGATATAACAATAGCACAATTCAAATTATAGAAAACTAAAAAACACCCCTTGTTGAATGCACACACACACATACACACACACACATACTTTTTTATTTTTCTTCAAGAAATCAATATTCTGTTCTTGGCATTTATTGACAAGGTTGTTGATCCTTTTCCTGAGCCACTGTTTTTGTAGTTTCCAAGTCCTATAAATTATTTAAAGGGTCACATCTCAGAAAAATGTAACCATCACATTTAACTGTCAAGCATTTCAAAATATTACCAGAAAATAAAGTATACAACTGGTTGTGTGTTACACATGGGCTTTTTAAAACTACAAACCCCTGGAATCAGCCTTTGAGGGAGAGGTCCAGTAACCTATATTTTTATAAAGTTGTACAAATGATTCTGATGTGTAGTTCTTCATGAGAACCATTCGCCTGACATTGAATTTATTTTAATTTTTTGATTGGTTTAGGCTTAGTTAAGTGTCCCTGTAACAATATGAGTTGCAAGACTGTAGCGGCAATAGTTAATCCCAGATTTTCCCTGTCACCTGAAATGCAGCCATTTTGCATTTTAAGTATGCCTTCCATTGCTTGTCAGTTGGAGGGTTAATTTATCACATTCTTGGACAGATAATAAGTGGCCAGAAGCCATTTTGACTATTAAACTAAATTATACAATCAGTTGGAGTTTCCAGAGTTGTCAGAGACAAAGGACTTTATTTCTCATGGCAAGCACTATGGATCCATAACACATGGACTTTTTCTACTCCTCAAATACGCCCCAATCATCAGTTTATTCCACATCAAGATCTTTGGCTCCTAGTATCTACTGCTCTCCTTCCTGGCATGCTCATCCTGCAGCTTTCACATAGCTGGACCTTTCTACCATAGGAGTTCATATAGCCTATACTCAACCCTTTCCAGGCTTCCCTGGTCAGCTCATCTGAAGTTAACCCTTTTTCCTACTTTACTTATTAATTATATCACACCCTGTGCATTTTTTTTTTTAGCTGCTTCACTGCCACCTATCTTGAACCATAAAATGTCTTTGAAAAGACAACTCAAAAAAATCCTACTTGTTTCTCAGGCTGGCACACTGGCTTTAAGTTATACGAGCTTGAAAGCAATTCAGTTTTGGCCCATAATATGATAGCATGAGCAAAAGCTTGCCAATGGATCTGCCAAAAAAAAAGGCTCCTGAGTTATTTCTTTTTCTTCTCTTTTCTTTTAAAGTTCCATATAAATTAGGCTATACTAATCAGCAAAACTACTAAATGCATTTTGGAAAGAGCTGAGTTTATATCCTATTTATAACCTATTTCCAAATTATAAACAGAAAACCTAAGGTAAGTAACTTGCCAAAGTTCTTATAGCAAGGCAGGGACTGTGATGCAACAGAATATAAAGATTGTATATCTGGATTCTAGGTCAAGTGCTGCCTTCAGTAGCTTGTGACCTCAAACAAGTATTTAACTGGCTGAGAACATACCTTCTTCAGAAGTAAATGAAAGGACTGAACTAAATGATTTGTAACATCTCATTCAATTCTACTGTTCACTCTATAAGTCTATTGCAGGTTTAGTGACACTGTATCGGGAAAGATACTTTTTTTTTCAAGAAAATTCTGAATTAACAGTATACCCTTCTTTGGAAATGCTAAACACAATTTTAGATCCCAAGTCCCTTTTGATTTGTTAACCTCTCAGGAGAACAGAAACAACTTTTTATACTTATTTTGTCCAGGACTACATAGGACAAAGTTAGGGCTCTTCACAGGCAGTAATTGATGATGCCATGGAGAACTGCAGCAGTACAATTACAGTCATTGCGCTATAGGTGAGAATGTGCTGTTGTTGGAAATGATGCAATAATAAAAATAATCGTAGTAGTGGAGATGATGGTAATGGTGCTGGTGGCAACAGAGGCAGCAGATGACTAATCACACAACCCGATCTTTAACTCTTAGGTGTACACACTGCTACCACGAATATCAGACACATTCTGTTGTATTTGACGAAGGAAAAGCTCAACTTTTCCATCAAACCCTATGCCAAACAGACTATTTATGTGAATGTGTGTTCTTATCTTTAGAATAAACAGCTGAAGAGAGGTTATCTAACTTAAATATTATTTTTTTTCAAAAAAACTATTCTACAGATGTTAAAACGAGTTTCAGAGAATATCTAAGGGCAAAGAAAAAGCATTTAATACTCTTAACAATGTATATGTACATATATTCTAATTACAAAAAACAATGCATATATATATATATATATATATATATATGAGAGTGTTAGAGTGTTATATGTGGCTTTCTTCTTTATAATTGATTTGTTTCTAAATTTTTACAATATATATTTATTATGTTTATCATCAGAGGAAAAAACAAGCAATGAATGTTACAAGAAAATCTGCTTAAGGCTGAATATGCCACTTCAAGGACATGTCAGCAATAAAAAAAAAGAGCAAGATTGCAAAACTCACTGCACGGGAGCAGAGCTGGCCTTGTCACTCTGCAATAGGTCTATCAGTGTGGCACTGTATTTGAAGATGGTGTGGACACAGACAAAAGCTCTCAAGAGGGGAGAGGAAAATTGCACTGTAGGTCTTCATTATCAGAGCAAACACTAAATAAGACTGATAGCAGATACAGAGATCTATACCTCATCAGGCCCTTATGCTGTTCCCCTATATTGCATGGTCTCCTTCTTAGCACTGTGGATCCATGAAAGCAGTTGCTTTCTTATTTCATGGATCACATTTTCAGGGTCCTGGAAATTGGTTTTATAAAAGTATTCTGTAATAAAGATTTTATGGGAAAGAAGAGTTGTGGTGTGACTTCCCAGCAGGGATATATATTTTTTAACCTATAAGAAATCTTCCAGAAATTGTTAGGCAGCCAGGCATAATATCAACGGTCCTAACCAAATTCATCTATCTAGATTTGCAAAGTAATCCCAGGCACAGTAATAAAGCAAAAACCTGCCTGCTGTGTTCCAGCCATGGGTATTATGTAAGGCTAAGCAGGATGTCCACACCTGACACTCCTATTTCACACTGAACTAAAAAACGGAAAACTATGAAAGAAGTTCCACATTACAAAGGAGATGTTGCTCGATGAGACAGTAATTCAGATCTATGTTAGACTTTTGTACATATTATTCAGGGTTACTGGATTGAAGTTTGCTTTATGGGACGTAAGA
>NW_006784004.1:2241528-2242007 GCF_000442215.2 Lipotes vexillifer | reverse complement strand
TCCCTACACTAGTAGAATAAAGTTGCCTAAGTTGGCAGCTTATATATGAAATAGAACACTAGAATGCAGCAAAACAAATATTTGGACAACCCCTAAGGAAGAATTATGCTCTCTCTAAAAGGAATTGTTAAGTCCCCAAACTAAAAGGCCTATTTGTAGAAGGGAGTGAATGCATCATCGTTGAAGATGTAGTCAGATGTAAGTGGCTATGAAATTAGCTCATGGCAATGCACTGTGCTGTTTCCACACAGGTCTGTCTTGATCTATGGAATTAGGACAAGAGGTAGAAGCAAACCTAGTGGGGAAATTAGATTTAAAAATTGCATGTGTTCCTTAACATGTTAAACATATACATACCATAGAATCTGTTCACTCCACTCCTAAGTGTTTACCCAAGAGAAATAAAAACATATATTCACAAAAAGACTTGTACACAAGTACTCATAGCAGCTTGTTTTATAATAGCCAAGTAGCAGGAA
>NW_006784004.1:2217314-2241380 GCF_000442215.2 Lipotes vexillifer | reverse complement strand
TTTTTTTGCGGTACGAGGGCCTCTCACTCTTGTGGCCTCTCCCGTTGTGGAGCACAGGCTCCAGACGCGCAGGCTCAGCGGCCACGGCTCACGGGCCCAGCCGCTCCGCGGCATGTGGGATCTTCCCGGACCGGGGCACGAACCCGTGTCCCCTGCATCGGCAGACGGACTCCCAACCACTGCACCTCCAGGGAAGCCCGGGAATGGATTATTGATACAAATAACAACCTGGCTGGATTTCAAAATAATTACGCTGAACGAAGGAAGCCAAATAAGAGTACATACATATGATTCTATTTAGACAGCATTCTAGAAATTGCAAATCAATCTACAGTAACAAATCAGTTTGGTCTGTGGGACCATTTGGGGTCTGCAGCAAGGAGCGATTAGATTACAAAGTGTCATGAGAAAGTTTTAGGTTTTGATGTATATATTCCTTATCTTGATTGTGGTGATAGCTTCAGGGTTAAATACGTATGTCTATAAAACATATCAAATCGTATGCTTTAATATGCATAGTTTATTAAATGTCAGTTATACGTCAATAATGCTGTCAGAATTTGCATCTACTTATTCAAATGCCTACCTAGACATATACTACATAAAGTAACAATTGTTTGCTTAGCCCAAGACTATAATTACAACTGGGACCACACAATGTGAATTTCTGTTGAATAAGTACATGAAAGGAGTAATACTGCAAATTCAGTTTTAATCATTTAATATCTCTCTTGTTTTCACTATTTAATAAAATGGACTTCAATTTGTAGTAAGGGACCACATATTTTTTTTTTTTTTTTTTTTTTTTTTTTTGCTGTACGCGGGCCTCTCACTGTTGCGGCCTCTCCCGTTGCAGAGCACAGGCTCCGGACGCGCAGGCCCAGCGGCCATGGCTCACGGGCCCAGCCGCTCCGCGGCATGCGGGATCCTCCCGGACCGGGGCACGAACCCGTATCCCCTGCATTGGCAGGCGGACTCTCAACCACTGCGCCACCAGGGAAGCCCGGGACCACATATTTAATTAAAGATTGTTAATTTTTGTTATCAATATTAAATGTTCAGTTCACAGAAACCTTATCCATGGGTCATATCACTAGGGGTGCTTAGAAATAAAAAAAAATCACAGCTTTAGTAAAACAATACCAACTGCAGGCTTTTATATATGGACTCAATGTGAAAAGACCACTGATAAGAATGGTAAGATATTATTACAGCAATGTGATTTTTCTATCACTTAACATGTTTATAAAATATCAAACCAAGCTTTAAACTTTTTTTTCACTTCATTCAAGGTAATGGTTTTCAAAAAAATGTAGTATTAAAATCCCTTCTTAAATGAAATTAGAGAATGCTAATATTCACAACAATGCAAAATATGTAATGATTCTGACTAAAGCATAAATCAGTGAAGCAGGTGTGTGTGCATGTGTGTGTATATGGGCATGTGTGTGTGTACATGGTGCAAAGTCTGGAGAGTCAGGCCTCCCTCTTGCCCATCTTTTATTGCAGTCTGGGAAATAGTTCTACTCACGCCGACCACCCAGAGACCACTATGCTTTCACCCTGGAGCGTCTCACCTCCCACGTTTAACCAGAAGTTGGCCCATGCTATTTCAGTAAAGTACCATGAGACTCCCAGTTAAATGTGCAGAATTAATGATAATTACATACCTGCACTTCCTCTTGTATATGATTAATGTGACTATATGTTTCGTTCAATTAAAAATATAACAGTAAAATAATAAAATAGCAATTACAAATGTTCATTGCAATAAATACAGGGGTCATCTACTGCATTTCATCTACTCATGTGCGTCTCCCTCTGGATTTATCCAGAAGTAGTCTTAGATGTCACAAGGCTCATGTCATGCATGTGTAGATAAAAATATTGTTTTCAAAAACCTACTCAGGCTGTCTTTGGATGAACAATATTAGAGTGTCATTTATATAAAACACTGAAGCTGTATGCTAAATAAAACTAAAGATAGCATATGCTATATATAAAGCCAATAATTCTTTTTACAGCCTGATGAAAATTAATCCTAAGTACTCTTCAGCTGAACTATCTTTTCTTACTTTTCAACTCTCACCTTTTATTCTTATCTTTTCACCGATTCAAAGTAATTTAATATGCCAATCATTTTTTTTCTAATATTGCTCTATCTTAAAAACTCCTTTTCCCTGCAGATCTTATCCACTATCCAGAAACCAGAAATAGTATTTAGTCTCTGGAAAGGAGAAATCGTTTTCAAAATCATTTTACAATGAGAGAGACAATCTGCTTTGGAGCAGGATCCCTGTTATCAATGTGGCAAGATGAAAAAGTATGCCACGTTCTATGTAAGAGAATTTGCTAGGCTTAATTTAATTAAACTCAGTGACTGTCGGGGCTGTGTGTGGGTGTGGGTGCATGTATTTCATGTGTGTGTGACACTATTTTTTTTTTTAATTTAAAGGTATCAAACATTACTTTTATAAAATTTGAAAAGAGAAAAAAATTAAATAGATACAGATTCTATTCCCAAGATATTTACAGATAACTGTATGAAGTGCAGCCGAGTTAGGTGTTATGGGACTGTCATAAATTGTGAGGCCACCACCTTTATGAAACTAAGTTCTGTGTATGGAGTTTTAGTGAAAATTTCATGAGTATTGAAATACATTATTCACATTCTCCTATCAACATACACCTTTATTTGCAAAATGAAAAACTTTGATTCATGCAAAACATCCTGTTTGACTTGTTTTGTTAGACCCTACAAGCTGTTCCTTATTACACTCTCACTAATATTTACAAATTGTTTTAGCTTCAAGCTAAAGTGAATAATGCAGTGCTCCTCAAGATTTTCCATGATCTTATGGACAGGGTAGTTTTTAATTCCTCATGTTGTTTAACCATCTTTTGATCCTACTAAGGAATTAGACCATCTAAACACAGCTTTCACTTAAGATCTCAGCTCTGGAATCTTGGTATAATTAAAATAATAACAACTTCAGTATTATATTTTAAACTAAGTAAGGAATAAGTTCAGCATTTTGGGGCAAGAAGTCAGAAAAACTAGCTTCTCATTTTTGCTTTTCACTCATTCATTCATTCACTTTTTCATTTAGTAAGTACTCATTAAAATGCCAGACAAAAAAGAATTGATATTGTACCAAAAGTGTTTCCTCATCTAATTGGAAAATGACATTTATTTATTCTGTGACCCTAGAAGGTTATTTGGTACTTGGTTTTATGTACTATAAAAGAAAGATAGCTGTCCCTGACTTCTTCATGTTCTACATTTTACTGCTTCCTCATCGAGATGTTATTATGGGCAACTCAGGGGATAAATATAGATTTAACTCTGTATACATAATGTAAGACAGTCTTTTCATTTTTATGTGAAAGTAGTCTTATAAAGCCACTTTCTCAGTTCAGGGAACATAGTTTCTCACTAAAATTTTCTCTTTGTTCTTTCTGTCCTAAGATGCAGTACAGGAGATAAATTAAGACCATGCACATTGGAATGAAAAAAAAAATTAAATTCCAATCCTGATACACCACAGGTTAATTGTGGGTATGGGGGAAGTATATCAAACTCCTTCAATTTTGATGTACCTATCTTATAGGGCTGTTATAAGAAATATATGAGACAGTAATATGTATTATTCAATCTAGTACCAGGAACACAATAAGCACTCACATAAATATTAGCTATCATGTCATTCTAACTTATGTCAAGAAATATTAGCTATTATGTCTGATTAATATTATATTGAAATGCTAAATAAAGAATATTAGACCAGGAGTTGGAAGACTGGTCCTGGCTCAATCACTTACTCACTAGATAATATCAATCATGTTATTTTTAACTTTTAGAGTCTAAATCCTTTCTTCTATAAAATGGGATTCATTATATCTGAAAGGGCTTGAAAGTCTAAATAAGTATATAAAAATTATTAAAGTATGTTATAAATGTCAATTAGATGACAGCTGTGAATATTATTAAGTTGCATCACCTTTTACTTTCACTCAGTTTATTAGATAATTGAAAACACTCCAAAAAACCAACTCAAAGAAGCTAAGTTGGGCTCAAACAGAGAAAAATTGAGATAACTAAAAAAAAAAATGAATGCTTCCTTTCTTCAAAAGGTATACTGAAGGTAAAAATAAGAGGCCCAGGAGAGGGCAAGAAAGCAGCAGAGACCCGAAATTATGTGAGAAGTGGTTCAGAATAGAAGGAATTGCAAACTACTTTTAGTCACCTAATGCAAATGGAAGTAAACAACACAAGCTATGAAAATAGCCCAGGTGAAAAGGCCAGTGGCTTTCATACATTTTGTGCTTCTCTCTATAAAGTACATTTTTCCATATAAAATCTCAGCTATCATATACACGCACATGCACACACAGACACATACTTACATGATATGATGACATGATTCAACTGAAGGTAGGAAACCAGAAACACTGCCCACTAAAGCCCTCTCTTTCACCAGCACAGAGGCCCCTGATTTATTTCTTTGGAAGGATCAGTAAAACATAGTAGTTCAAGAAGTAGAGGATGGGGCTTCCCTGGGGGCCCAGTGGTTGAGAATCTGCCTGCTAATGCAGGGGACACGGGTTCTAGCCCTGGTCTGGGAAGATCCCACATGCCATGGAGCAACTAGGCCCATGAGCCACAACTACTGAGCCTGCGTGTCTGGAGCCTGTGCTCCACAACAAAAGAGGCCCGCGCACCGCGATGAAAAGTGGCCCCCACTTGCCACAACTAGAGAAAGCCCTCGCACAGAAATGAAGACCCAAAACAGCAAAAATAAATAAATTAATTAATTTAAAAAAAAAAGAAGTAGAGGTCAACAGTTAAAATTATGTCAGGTTTCTTAATTGAACAAAGCCTTTATTAGGCTTTGGTCTAATTTTGGCAATTCATAGTTAAACAGTGGAAATTAAAAATCACTAAATACTATTGCTTATAAATCTCTACAACTAATTTTAAATACTGCTAGTTGCACCTAGATAGAGGGACCTATTTCTTTCAGCTCTCTATACTTAAAAAAACCTGCAAAGTTCTTTGATTACACATCTTCCTCAGTATTTCCTCAGTTTAATTTTTATGCAATACACATATATATATATATATATATACATACACATATACTACATTATATATACTAGCTTAATATGGCCATCGCTTTGTATTTCAGAAGAGATCAACACTCTTGGAGTGATCACGTGAAAAAAAACACTGAGATTTAGTAACTCTGAAATATTTGCCCTAAGACAACCAGTGAAACTGTGGTACAAAAGATTTTCATGGTCATTTTTCATCCCATTACAAATTAGAGTCTATTATATGTTGTAGTTTTTTTTAACCACATAAACAACATTATTGACTTTAATATTTTTGTTGCAACAGGTGCCCATGAATGAGACAGTGAGTTGATTTTAAATATGGTACTATCTCTCTTTCTGTGCCAACAACCTAAACCCAATTTTTATTCCAGTCAGAGCATCTGCTCCATATGGCACATCTCCAAGGAGTTCTGATTCCTCTAAATGACTCCTGGTATTTAAAAATCAAGACCAGGAAAGGGGTGTGCTCACTGTAGCTAAGGCATCATTGTTCTAAGCCCTTTTAGTGAAAGGAACTAGGAAGTTATTTTGAAGATTATGACTCCATACTCACAAATAACAATAGTACATAAAAAATATAACATGGCAAAGTGAGATATACTCCAGAAATTCAAGAATGCTCCACTATTAGGAATTCCAATAATATAATTCACCATATTACTAGATATAAAAGTAAAAAAAAAATGATTCCTCCAGATACACTGAAAAGCCTTTGACAAAATTCCATTCCCTAATTAAAACATTCAATAAAATAGAAAGTTATTGCTACTCGCTTAATATGCTACACCTATTTCAGCTCTAAAGTCGGCATGCTAGTTAAAAACACCACAGGTACTCCCACTAAGATTAGAAACAAAGTGAAATGCCAAATGTCTGTATTATTTAACATTGAGAGAAAGATCATAAT
Source organism: Lipotes vexillifer (assembly GCF_000442215.2). Lineage (NCBI taxonomy): Eukaryota > Metazoa > Chordata > Mammalia > Artiodactyla > Lipotidae > Lipotes > Lipotes vexillifer. The sequence goes on along the minus strand of NW_006784004.1, from coordinate 2,235,355 downwards.
TGGGAAGATTAGAAATAAACAATCTCTATTTGCAAGTAATATGATGTTATACATGAAAACCAAAGAGACAAACAAAAATCTAAATAACAAAATAACTCATGAGACTTCTGGTTTCAGCTCTGACAATGCAAAGAGCTTAGAAGTTGTCCTCACTGTAAGAAAAAAGCAGAACAAACTGAAAATGACTGACTCTTCTTAGCTTCATCAGAAAATTTGAGGTCATAGGACAAACTTCTACTCCACAATCTAGAGAAAGGTAAATAACATGAAGAAAAACTCAACTAAGAAAAGCTTACCTTTGGGATTGGGATTGACATATATACACTAATATGTATAAAATGGATAACTAATAGAACCTGCTAAGAGCTTAGAAGTTGTCCTCACTGTAAGAAAAAAGCAGAACAAACTGAAAATGACTGACTCTTCTTAGCTTCATCAGAAAATTTGAGGTCATAGGACAAACTTCTACTCCACAATCTAGAGAAAGGTAAATAACATGAAGAAAAACTCAACTAAGAAAAGCTTACCTTTGGGATTGGGATTGACATATATACACTAATATGTATAAAATGGATAACTAATAAGAACCTGCTGTATAAAAATATAAATAAAATTCAAAAATTAAAAAAAAAGAAAGAAAAGCTTATCTAAAGCAGAAGCTGCAGAAGTCGTAACTGGTGGAAACACTTACATGGCAATTTTTATCAATTGTTGAAGACTGAGGGTGAGCTAGCATGAAAGTGAGAAATTCCTGGGGGGGGGCGGTCACAGCCTTTGGGGCCCCCATACACTTTCAAGGGTTTTACTTCCAGAAACTCCACCTGGTTCTTACGGTGAAGATTTAAGGAAAAAAACCTCAGGTTTCTAAGATGAGATGGGAAAGAAAAAATATTGTGAAGTATTCCTAGAGTGTTCTCTGTTTTATATGCTTCCTCTCTCCAGTTCTTTATCCAACTTGGGATAAGTTATCCAACTCCCACCCGCTCTAGCCTGCCTGTATCACCTAATGTGGAGCTAGGAATTAGAAACACTTGTGAAGCTCACATGCCAGGTGCAGGCCCACTAAAAGACTCAGATAAAATCACACGTTCCCCTCCCCTGCACCATACCATTACATTAAAACAGGACCCCAGTATAATAACAATGGATTATACATATAAAGTGCTGCAAAGAGCAGACGCTATTAAGAAAGAGTTCTCAGGGAAACCCAGTGATAACACAGGAGAATGCAAACAGGTACAACAGAGGAAACAAGGCTCTGGCACCAAAAGTGCATCAAACAATAAACACAGCCCAACTCCTAGGCAGCTTAACATAAAACCTCACACTAGAGCTTCTGGGAAGATGGCGGAAGAGTAAGACGCGGAGATCACCTTCCTCCCCTCAGATACACCAGAAATACATCTACACATGGAACAACTCCTACAGATCACCTACTGAACATTGGCAGAAGACCTCAGACCTCCCAAAAGGCAAGAAAGTCCCCACTTACCTGGCTAGGGCAAAAGAAAAAAGAATAAACAGAGACAAAAGGTTAGGGACGGGACCTGCACCAGTGGGAGGGAGCTGTGAAGGAGGAAATGTTTCCACACAGTAGGAAGCCCCTTCGCGGGCGGAGACTGCGGGTGGCGGAGGCAGGAGGCTTCGGAGCTGCGAAGGAGAGCACAGCAACAGGGGTGCGGAGGGCAAAGCGGAGAGATTCCCGCACAGAGGATCAGTGCCGACCGGCACTCACCAGCCCGAGACGCTTGTCTGCTCACCCGCCAGGGTGGGCGGACTTGGGAGTTGAGGCTCGGGCTTCGGTTGGAGCGCAGGGAGAGGACTGGGGTTGGCGGTGTGAACACAGTGTGAAGGGGCTAGTGAGCCACGGCTAGCCGGGAAGGAGTCCGGGAAAAAGACTGGACCGGCCGAAGAGGCAAGAGACTTTTTCTTCCCTCTTTGTTTCCTGGTGCGCGAGGAGAGGGGATTAAGAGCGATGCTTAAAGGAGCTCCCGAGACGGCACGAGCCGCGGCTAAAAGCGCGGACCACAGAGACGGGAATGAGACGCTAAGCCTGTGTGCGAGCACAGGTCACTGTCCACCCCCACCTTCCGGGGAGCCTGTGCAGCCTGCCACTGCCAGGGTCCCGGATCCAGGGACAACTCCCCCGGGAGAAATGGACAAATTCTTAGAAATGCACAACCTGCCAAGACTGAATCAGGAAGAAATAGAAAATATGAACAGAACAATCCCAAGCCCTGAATTTGAAACTGTGATTAAAAATCTTCCAACAAACAAAAGCCCAGGACCAGATGGCTTCACAGGTGAATTCTATCAAACACTTAGAGAAGAGCTAACACCTATCCTCAAACTCTTCCAAAATATATCAGAGGGAGGAACACTCCCAAACTCATTATACAAGGCCACCATCACCCTGAAAAAAAAACCAGACAAGGATGTCACAAAGAAAGAAAACTAAAGGCTAATATCACTGATGAATAAAGGTGGCAGGAATGTACAGTGGAGAAAGGATAGCCTCTTCAATAAGTGGTGCTGGGAAAACTGGATGGGTACATGTAAAAGTATGAGATTAGATCACTCCCTAACACCATACACAAAAATAAGCTCTAAATGGATTAAAGACCTAAATGTAAGGCCAGAAACTATCAAACTCTTAGAGGAAAACATAGGCAGAACACTGTATGACATAAATCCCAGCAAGATCCTTTTTGACCCACCCCTTAGAGAAATGGAAATAAAAACAAAAATAGACAAATGGGACCTAATGAAACTTAAAAGCTTTTGCACAGCAAAGGAAACCATAAACAAGACCAAAAGACAACCCTCAGAATGGGAGAAAATATTTGCAAATGAAGCAACTGACAAAGGATTAATCTCCAAAATTTATAAGCAGCTCATGCAGCTCAATAACAAAAAAGCAAACAACCCAATCCAAAAATGGGCAGAAGACCTAAACAGACATTTCTCCAAAGAAGATATGCAGACTGCCAACAAACACACGAAAGAATGCTCAACATCATTAATCATTAGAGAAATGCATATCAAAACTACAATGAGATATCATCTCACACCGGTCAGAATGTCCATCATCAAAAAATCTAGAAACAATAAATGCTGGAGAGGGTGTGGAGAAAAGGGAACCCTCTTGCACTGTTGGTGGGAATGTAAATTGATACAGCCACTGTGGAGAACAGTATGGAGGTTCCTTAAAAAACTACAAATAGAACTACCATATGACCCAGCCATCCCACTACTGGGCATATACCCTGAGAAAACCATAATTCAAAAAAAGTCAGGTACCAAAATGTTCATTGCAGCTCTACTTACAATAGCCCAGAGATGGAAACAACCTAAGTGTCCCTCATCGGATGAATGGATAAAGAAGATGTGGCACATATATACAATGGAATATTACTCAGCCATAAAAAGAAACAAAATTGAGTTATTTGTAATGAGGTGGATAGACCTAGAGTCTGTCATACAGAGTGAAGTAAGTCAGAAAGAGAAAGACAAATACCATATGCTAACACATATATATGAAATTTAAGGAAAAAAATGTTATGAAGAACCTAGTGGTAAGACAGGAATAAAGACACAGACCTACTTGAGAATGGACTTGAGGATATGGGGAGGGGGAAGGGTAAGCTGTGACAAAACGCGAGAGAGGCATGGACCTATATACACTACCAAACGTAAGGTAGATAGCTAGTGGGAAGCAGCCGCATAGCACAGGGAGATCAGCTCAGTGCTTTGTGACCGCCTGGAGGGGTGGGATAGGGAGGGTGGGAGGGAGGGAAACGCAAGAGGGAAGAGATATGGGAACATATGTATATGTATAACTGATTCACTTTATTATAAAGCAGAAACGTTTAACACACCATTGTAAAGCAATTATACTCCAATTTAAAAAAAATTAAAATAAATAAATGAATGAATTAAAAAACCTCACACAAAGACCTATTTACTTCAATTCCTATTACCTATGTCCAGCTTTCAATAGGAAGGCACAGTATAAGGCAAACCAAAAACATAGCCTGAAAAGACAAAGCAAGTATCACAACCAGATTCAGATATGACACAGATTTTTAAATTATAGACAGATAATTAAAAAAAAAATCTAATCTAAAAACAAAAAAATACAAGCACTGATGGGTAATGTAAGCAGAGAGATAAAAACTAAGAACGAATCAAAAGGAAATGCAAAAATTCAAAAACAATGAAAATGAAGAATTCCTTTGATGGGATCATCAGTAGATTAGACACAGCTGAAGAAAGAATCAAAGCATTTCAAATTACATCAATAGAAACTTCCCAAAATAAAATGCACAGAGAAAAAAAGAATGGGGGAAAAAACCACACACATCCAAGAACTGTGGGACAATTAGAAAGGTATAATAAAGAGATAATTAGAGAAAGATAAGAAAGAGAAAACAGAGCAGAAGAAACATCTTAAGTGATAATGGCTGATAGTTTTCAATAATGACAGATAGCAAACCAAAAATCTGAGAGAATACCAAGCAGGATAAACACCAATAACTAAATCTAGGCATATCATAGTCAAACTACAGAAAACCAAAGATAAAGAACAAAATCTCAAAGAATTTAGAAGAATAAACCCCTTTATTTATGGAGGAAAAAGAATAAGAATTTCAGGTTACTTCTTACCAGAAACCATGCAAGGAAGAGAAAAGTAGAGTGAAATATTTAAAGTGTTTATAGAAAAAAAAAAAAAAAAAGAAAAACACCAACCTAGAATGCTATAAACAGAAAACTTATCCTTTGAAAATGAAGAAATAAAAAGTTTCTTTATTTTAACAAAAGTACTGTATTAATAAAAGATGTTAATAATAGGGGAAACTGGGCACACGCTATACGGGAATTCTTACGGCAGAGAAAATAACAGGCTTATTTAGTATAATTTTTTATGTATTTTGCCCATTTAATTATCAAAAGCCTCATTTCCAGGACTAATGTACAAGGATCAAACAATTGGATCTTTATACTCTCTCTCAATGACAGTAATTTAAAATTAATCTTCATTTGTTTACAATTTCAAATTTCTACGACCAGAAAAGCCAAAGCTCCCCCAGGTTTTCTGGTCATATTGTGTTCCTCTGCCCTGTGTGATCTTCTCCCTACTGACTGAAATAAAGGAAACCTAAAATCTGACAGATTAATAATGAAATCTTTTACATCATTTCCTGAGATTCAACTCAGATTTATGGCTGCACACTTAGAGATATCATGATACAGAAATGATAGGCAAGAAATAAAACTGTAATTTCCCCGTTCTTACTTCAGTGGAGTACAATTTCCATTTATTCACACCATATTTCCTCACACTGTATGTTCTTCAGTCCAAAGGCTATCAATCTGAATAGATTTATGGGCAAGAGTACCCCTGATGCCATTTATACCTTGCTGGCATTTTGTTCCAGCTTGTGAGAGCCACTCATATCACATATGAATGGCTCACAACGTGTACTCACTTAGATTTTCCTCTGTAAAATGAAAGGTCATCCTTTGACTACAATACTCTTATTTTGATTATTTATTTATAACACCAACTTGCTAATGAGTTAAAAGAAAATCTGTTTATGAGTGTTCAGAGTTTACCCAACTTTGGTTTTTTCAGGTGTTACAAATTAGATTCAAATTTGGAGAGTGGGCAGTCCCCTCCTTTCTCCTATCTCTATTTCTATAAAGAATATTTAGGGGCTTCCCTGGTGGTGCAGTGGTTGAGAGTCCGCCTGCCTATGCAGGGGACACGGGTTCGTGCCCTGGTCTGGGAAGATCCCACATGCCGTGGAGCGGCTGGGCCCGTGAGCCATGGCCGCTGATCCTGCGCGTCCGGAGCCTGTGCTCCGCAACGGGAGAGGCCACAGCAGTGAGAGGCCCGCGTACCGCAAAAAAAAAAAAAAAAAAAAAAAAAATTATTTAAAACATTTAAATTTTAATATTTCTCATACTAGAATAGAGAAGCACAATGATTCCTTTCAAGGTGCTCATGTATTTGTCAAGTGAATGGCATGGAGAGACACCACAAGCATTGCACAGCTCTAGGAGGAACTCAGGGACGGCAAGCCCCAGTCTTGAGTCATCCCTGACATGATGTTTGGATCAGACAAGGATGGAATATTCCAGGTTGAGCCCTAGGAAAGGAGTTCTGTCTTCTTGCTCTTTTTCCTAGTAATTTAGTGAGGACCCAGGAGGGTTGAAGGGGCATGTTGCAATAGGGGATTTTGCGGTTCTGAAAGGAGCCGTATTAGTGAGCAAAAGGATCTTGCAATTGCATGATGGATGTCCAGGGTGTTTGCTAACCATGCTTAGAGCACTATAGACCTTTGGGAGAAGTTGATGTTTTGAGTAGTCGCTCCTTTGTCTGCAGGATACAGACCAATATTCCAGCTAACTCATTGCCAGACAACACAAAGAGACCCTGGAAATTCTAAAGAAAGACATACTATCTGTTACTCATCTTTCAAATTTTCACATCAAAATCAGAGCTAGAGGAAGTGTGATTTTTATTTAGTTAAATCCCCTCCTCCTTCCAATTATTTCCAGAGAAGTATGGTAAGAACTAATAAACTATGAGAAGGAAATTTAATTTTTAGATACATTTTAAGGGTGTGACTAATCCAAGAGCAAAAGAGAAAATTAAGATAAAAATTCAGTTTCCTGACATTTCATAATACTCACAATGAACCCGAGGAACAGAGATATATACCACACTTTCTTTTTTAAAATTTTTAAAAACTTTTTATACATTATTTAAAGATTACTTTCCATTTACAGTTATTACAAAATACTGACTATATTCCCCAAGTTGTACAGTACATCTTGAGCCTATCTTACACCCAATAGTTTATGCCTCCCACTCTCCCACTCCTATCTTGCCCCTCTCCCCTCCCCACTGGTAACCACTAGTTGTTCTTTATATCTGTGAGTCTGCTTATTTTTTGTTATATTTGCTAATTTGTTGTACTGTTTAGATTCCGCATATAAGCGATATCATACAGTATTTGTCTTTCTCTGTCTGACTTATTTCACTTAGCATGTCCTCCAAGTGAGATATAATCATACTTTTATAAATTACTCTTTTTGAATGATTTAAGCCTGATCCATAAAGGCATCAGGCATTGAGGGTTACATTTGTCTTCACGTATTTGCCCTCTTTGACAATAAAATAACCATTGTTTATTGGCCAGTGTTGAACAACAAACCTGAATAGGCATCTAGGAATGTTCTGTCCTACCCTGCGAACCCCACACTGCATGGTTAAAAGAGAAACATGACCAGCTCATTTTTTTGAACTTCTGTGTAATAAAGTGTCAACTGATATTTTTAAACAGTTGGTTATAACAGAAGTGAATTTTGACTTTTCAGTCTCTTGGATGGTTGATGGGAAGCATCTCCTCTCCTAGGTCATGCTTCTTTGTGTGTGTGTGTGTGCGTTTTTAATTTTAAAGGAATTTGTTATTCTTATTGCTGTTGGTGGTGATGGTAGTTGAGGAGAAGCTGGGGTTAGGGGAGATGATAATCTAAGAGCATTAGATAGAACATTTTAAGACAAAGATTTTACTTGCAGTGTAGTTTGTTCAATGGTAATTAGTTTATTATTGAAAATCTGGGGAATTCATGAGATTATAAATTTACACTAAAGAATGTTGTTAGTGATACAAAGAACAACAAAGAGATGATTTCTCAGAATTTGAGATTTAAAAAAATAAGGTGCCCTCAGACAGTTTAACATATAAACTGTAGAATGAACACAAAATTGCTCAGATTAGAGACATAAGAAATAGTCAGTTGCAAAGAAAATTTCAAACCTAAAACAAACTTAGCCTAGCTTGACTCAGAGATACATAAAGTAAGATTTTAAGGGATGAGGTACAGTTGAAATGAAAATTTTATTAATTTTTCTAGCATTCCAATAGATTGATTATGTAACCCTTGGGACCATTTCCTTATCTGATAGTGATAAATTACCCAAATAAAATAATGTTAAACATAAGAAGAGACGATTTAAATTGAACTTAGGGAGTCACTGGAAAAAAACAAAAAGTTGCCTTCCAATGTAAGTACTGCCAAGAAGTTGAAAATAATGTGTATTTTAAGGCAGATGTTTCCTTATAGAGAAGATGGACATCCAGGTTATTAAAGTTGATATAATTAGTAAAATCCACATATAATCAACTGCTTTTAATTTGTTTCTATTTTCATCAATCTTCTAATAATTTGGCTTCCTGTGTAGTTTTCCTTTAGTTGGAAAACATATAATAGGTGAAACTTGTGGGAACTTTTAAGTCTTCTTGAGAGTTACATATTTCTTATTATAAATTAAAACATAAAATCACAGCTTATAGCCTTTATTTTCTAATGAGTTTAATTATCAATACTCAGTGTTCCATCAACTAAAGCAATGTCTGTGATGAACTAACAAGACTTTTTTTCCCTGAATGTACAAAATCCTGCCTCTTGAAGGGGTTTCCACCACATGACCTCCCTTTTGATAATGTTATGAAATTGTCCTCTGACTTCTTTCAGATATGTATAAACTATATCACAGGAAGTGAGTTATTTTTTTAACAGTATAGTACACTAAGTATCTTGTTCATGCAACTTATATACCTGGCTCTCTCTACCAAAGCCTAGCAGTACCTATTTAGTACTGTGCCCAGTTTAACAAACATCATGTATACAATCTAACAATGTCTACACAGCTATCAGTTTATTAAACTATTGAGAAGAGTGGGAAACAATTTTGTTCCTTGCCTATCATGCACCAGTCATTGGTAGCATTTTCTCCACATTACAGACTCACAAGAAGCTGAAGATCAGAAAATTTATCCTGTCATTCTGCTAAGAACTGGTAGAGTTAGTTTTGGGCCAGGATTTATGCAAGATCTGTGTGACTCCAACATGGAACTCTTTCTGTGACACTGTGATAGTAACACAACTACCATAAGTACCAGGTAGAGAATGATACATTATAAGGATTAAGGATCTGACAACAATGTGTAACACTTGTGGGGTTTTTTTTGTACTATTTTCCCCCATTTAATTTGAATACTATAGATACTACTGGCAGAAATTATTTAGAAAAAAGAGAAGCATATAAAAATAAATAAAACAACCATATTGAAAGAAAAGTGAATTGCAGAGGAGGAAGTTAGAAGAATTGTTTTTTCTTCTAAGATGGTGATAACACTTAGTAAATTGTTCCAACTCCTTCTGATTACTGGCTTTACTGCCAGAATAGCAAAGCCAAGTTAAGCAGTTAAACCACCTGAATTTATGATAATGTAATGTATTATTATATTTTGAGTATTCTGGGGGAAAATATTTTAATACATAAGTGCTCATTCTCTCCCTAATGGAATACACCACCCAACAGTATTATGGAACTCAGTTATAAAAATATGAATCATCTGGGCTTCCCTGGTGGCACAGTGGTTGACAGTCCGCCTGCCGATGCAGGGGACATGGGTTCGTGATCCGGTCTGGGAAGATCCCACGTGCCGCGGAGCGGCTGGGCCCGTGAGCCATGGCCGCTGAGCCTGCGCATCCGGAGCCTGTGCTCCACAATGGGAGAGGCCACAACAGTGAGAGGCCCGCGTACTGCAAAAAAAAAAAAAAAAAAAAAAAAAAAAAAATCATTTAACAGAAATTTGCTATCCTGAAAATTGGAATATATATGAATTATTGATTGAAATATGCTTACAGTATCAAAAATGTATGGAGTTTTTTCAGTGTTTTAAAAGCCTGATATAAAGACATCAAGTAATAGCTACTGAAATACAAGGGGGTTTTGAAGTATTACAGCCATGCTTTCTATTTTGCTCAGAGAGCTGACTGATCTATAATTTTTTTAAGTTTCTTTCTGAAAAGCTGGAGTTCCAGGAAAGGAACTTAGGGCACTGATAAAGTAAAACTGCCACTTTTCAACTTGGTAGTTAAACATATCTTCCCTCTGTCTATTAAGCACAGTAGTTCTGTCACAAATCTTGTTTCTTACTTATAATTAATTAAGTAAAACTAAAACGTTTAAAACTGCTACAAATCAAATTTAATTTAAATGGCTATAATAACTTAAACAAAGATAAATGGAATGGCTTTCTTATGCTTCATTACTTTCTCTAACTCCTTTTAAAACACTTCTATAAGAGAAGTCTAAGGATGGAGAAGGAGGAGAGGTTGACCACTGGAATCCCAATTAAACTACCAAAAAAATACTTAAACCCCAGTGGTTCCAGGACTGGTTCTTTCCACTTATTCCATTCCCTTTGTCATCTCAACTTCATAATATGAATTTTAAATATATATATATAACTGTTATAGTCTAATTTATCTTGAAGTTTAGACCACATTTCAGTTCTAATGTGGAAATGTAATGTTGATTTAGGGGTCTAATTAAAAAGATGGCTAAATTGTAAATTAATTACTTAATTACAAGTTTAAAATATGTCATATAGTATGTTCCAAGACTGTACTCTTTTACCACTAAGGGGCATTTGAATGAATAAAAAAAAAATTCCATACCCTTATAAAATCCTTTTTAATTTTTTTGTTAAGGCAATCTATTTTTGTTATGTCATGAATTCATTGCATTATTGTGATTTCTTTTTTTAATATAACACCCCTAAAAGCTCTATTTATAGTTTATGCATAGAACCAAGAGCAGAATGGAATTTATTAAAAGTAGGCCAAGCAGGGCTTCCCTGGTGGTGCAGTGGTTGAGAGTCCGCCTGCTGATGCAGGGGACACGGGTTCGTGCCCCGGTCTGGGAGGATCCCACATGCCGCAGAGGGGCTGGGCTCGTGAGCCATGGTCGCTGAACCTGCGTGTCCGGAGCCTGTGCTCCGCAACAGGAGAGACCACAGCAGTGAGAGGCCCGCGTACCGCAAAAATAAATAAATAAATAAAAAATAAATAAATAAAAAATAAATAAAAGTAGGCCAAGCAATTTTTTAAAAAATTGAGATCAGATCACATAATGTTTATGTCTTGTTTCCATGGCTATGCAAGAAAATTAATTTTCAGTCAATTATATAACTTTATGCAGGACTTATTTTTGCTTATTTAATCTCATAATTTTATACTTTTATCCAACTGAATGGTACATTGCTAAATTCTGAAAATGTTGGGAATTTAATTAATCATTTATTTATTTCTTGAGCTTAGGATATCATATGAAAAAGAAAATGTGCTGTTAGCTGGTTAGCTCTTAATTTTTTAGTAGGTCAAGCACTCAAATAATTTAGCAGCTGAAGCTACACTGAACAGTGTACACAGGGAAATCTCACTACCACACTTGATACACACATCCAGCCCCGCTACCACACATACACTTTTAGAGAACTCTCTTAGTTTATTTTTCCAGTATTTCTTTTAGCAAAATGCAAGAAAATGTATATATGTGCCACTTACTTCACCACTGCTTATATAAAAGGTAGCGATATACACTGTTCTCTTACTTTTTTCACTTAATATATCCTTGTAAATACCCTATATCAGTACATAGGTATCTTCCTAATTAATACAGGGGAACCTGTTTCCTACTTGTTACCGGGAATAAAAAATAGCCTTTTAGCCTTCTCTCCGCTGTCTATCCACATGCTGTTGAAAATCTAACATCTGTAAGTTCTGCTCTATAGCTGTAGCACTTGGCCTCTCCTTTGAAGGCCATTTTCCATGTAAGAACAAAAGGGAGTGCAGATTATCACCACACTGTACAGATATAGAAGCATCAGAGAGGGACATGGTCCCCAAGGCACCATTATGCCACAGAGAGATCTGCTTGGATAGACGGGACTAGCTGAATTATACACACCATTGAGAGGTCCTCCCAAAAGAGACCCTGGTCTACATATGTCTCTATATACTATTTATAGGGAAAATGGGGCAGGAGTTCTCAAATGACTATGTGAAAATAGGCACTTCTTGGTGGAGGAAATAGTCTGTAGAAAGGGGTAACCTCTGGGTCTCAAAGGCCCTTGCCAGCAAGGTTTTTCGTTGTGCTAACTCAGATCTCCTGAGTCAGCTTATTGCTAAACTACTGAAAGGGGGAAGGCAATGAGCCTCCAGGTCCACCCGAGTTTGTTTCTCTTCATGAAGTGTTTTTATTTTTTCCTGAGCACTGAGGCTTATTCATAGATATGGAGAGAAGAGTCAAAATGAAATGTGCATGCTGGGTTAACGGCTAAGTTCCCTTGCTAAGTGGCTCTTTCTTATATCTCAGCCTTACATTATGAGATCCAAATCTGAATCTTAGTAAAATTAAAAATACTGGCCTTTCTAGGCCATTTGCAATGTTAAACCAGGATAGCAACGTTCTCTACTGAATAAAACAAAATGACATAAATCCAAAATAATAAAAGGAAATAGACCTACTTCAGAAGAACATCAACTGAATTGTAGGCAGGAAGGACTCCAATGTCACTCTCTAGATAGCACTTAGCACCTAAAGGAATATTATTTGGGGTCCAGCCATGGAGAAGATTTTAGACACTAGGATAAGACGAAGAACACACACATTATAAATAAATCACATTAGGATTTTTTTTTAACCTGTACATTAAAACATTATAGTGCTTAGGAAATCTAATGGACGCAGAAGCAGTAAAGGGTAGTTTTATGGGAATAACATCACAGATTTTCTGTAGGATACACAGATTTTGACTGGTTAGAAAGTCAAGGAGGAATGCTTTTGTTCTGAAGATATAAACCCTCTTTTAAACTGAGCTGTTATTGGAAGTTAGAAATTTTTTGTTGCTGTTGTATTGCTTTGTGTTTTCATTATTATTCTATTTGCATCTCCCTTGTTAAACCTTTGATTTGGGGAAGAGTGCCATTTCTGGAAATGAGTTTACAGAATTAATCTCAAAAACTGAAGAAAATGGTTCTCACATAAATATTAAGAAATAATCTCTATGCTGATGTACTAGCAGAATTATGATTCAGGGGTAATAATTCTATGATATGTAATTAAACACACAATATATATATTTTTTCTTTTAAATTTCCATTGTTACCTTTTTAAAGTACAATTATAATTCAAGTTCTTTGTAACAAGTGAAATTTAAAAAGATTAAAGGAAAAGACAATATTTTACCACTTGCCCTCCTTTCCCACTCCCTGAAACGACCAGCATAATGTGTAGCTTTCTCATTTTATCCAGGTGTTCTGTTCTATGCATCTGTAACATAATGTTTCTCACTGTAGAAAAACAGATTTAGCTCTCACTCTTTTTATAGGCTACATAACAGTCCATAGAACAGATGTACCACGTATTTCAGACTTAGCTTTTTGAGGGACACTCAGGTTGCTTTCTGTTTTATTTTGTTGTTCTGCTTATCTGTTTAACACCAGAAAAATATTTTTTAAAATATATATCTATTTGAAGTGTTGTTTTTATTTCTGTAAGATATGTTCAGAAGTGGAATTATGGGTTAAATTTTAATTTGAATAGAAACTGCCAGTTTATTTCCTATCACAACCTACATTTCCATATACTCAATAACATGATGCTATAACTTGTTTCTTCCTCATTTTTGTTCATCTAAAGGGTGAAACAAGGCAGTCTATTGTTGTTTTATTTCATATATCCCTGATCATAAATGAGGTTTAAAGTCATATCTTTATTTCTCAAATGTTTTTCTTTCTTTTAATTAGGCTATTTTATGGATGAATTGTTTAGTTTTAAAATTATTTTTAAGACCCCTTCATGTATACTAAGGATATTAATGCTTTCTAATTTACAATCAAAATATTTTTCTTAGTCAAGATTTTTCTTTTTATTCTGTTTATGGTATATTATGGTCTATATTTTTAATTTATATTTTTATATAGTCAAACATATCTACTTTTCCCTATGTCTCTTATTTCCCTGTCTTCATTAAGACCATCTCACCATGACAATGTTACACAAATATTAACTCCTAGTTTTTCAAAATAAATACATATGCACGTATGTGTGTGTATAAACATTTAGATCATACATATACAAATATATATGGTATATCCAAATATAAAGCATACTCATTATATATAAGACAAAAATTAACATACAAAAGTACATTTAGGGCTTCCCTGGTGGCTCAGTGGTTGAGAGTCCGCCTGCCGATGCAGGGGACACGGGTTCATGCCCCGGTCCGGGAGGATCCCACATACCGCGGAGCGGCTGGGCCCGTGAGCCATGGCCGCTAAGCCTGCGCTCCGCAACGGGAGAGGCCACAATGGTGAGAGGCCCGTGTACCGTAAAAAAAAAAAAAAAAAGTACATTTAGATTTTTAACCCATTTAAGAATTATTTTTAGCATGATGAAAAGTATCTGTCAGTTTTTTATTTTTCTTGTAAACGTCCAATAATGCCAACCACATTTATTAGCTAATCATTTCTCCACTAAATAGGCACTGAATTGAATTATTTTTTAGAATCTATTATGTAATTAAATGTTTCCCTCCTATAATTTGTTTTCATAACTTATGCTATTTGTTTTTCTAATATATAAGCATCTCTATACTTTTGTAATAAGTATACTTAATCACAAATACTATTCTTATTGTACTGTTAAATTTGATGTAGTTTTACTTTTTTTATAATCTTGGCACCTTCAGTCATAAGGGAAACTTGTTTATAGTTTTCATTTTTTCACCAAGTTATTAGTATTAACATTATTTACAAAATGAACTGAGTTGACTGTCCTCTAGTCTCATAGTCTGCACTTTAATAGCAATGGAATAACCTATTTCACGTAATGTTAAAAAAAAAAGCCATAAAAATATCAAACCCTTCTATTTGTTCATAATGGTAAATCTTTAATAAGTTTTTCCAAACTTTAAGAGTATTTTTCTTCCTAGTTTCCAAATTTTCTTGGGTTAATACTAGAATATTATTATATTGTCATAATCTTTCTAATCCATAATGTAGCTTATTTTGGCTTTATTTTGTTTCCCTTAACGGTTGTCTGCAAAATTATATAACTGATCTTTTTAAAAAATTTTCAATTTAATTCATCGTTACTAGCTCAGGCTTCTTACTTCCTTTATTATGATTGCATGTTTTTCTTTTTAATTTAATTTATTATGATATAGCTCATTCTTTAACACCTTTAGTGAAAAATAATTTTATAACATATAATTCACCATTATAAGTATCTAAAATAAAAATTTTAAATGAATTCATAGAGTCATATAACCATCACCACAATCTGATTTTAGAACATTTCCATCACTCCCCAAAATTCCATCACGCCCATCTGTAATCTTTGCAAATCCCAATCCCAGATCCTTTAAACACTGATCTGCTTTCTTTCTCTATAAGTTTGTCTTTTTCTAAACATTTCATATAGATGGACTTATACAATATTTGGTATTTGGTGGTCTGACTTCTTTCATTTAGCATTTTTGGAAGTTCATCCATGTTGGAGCACAGATTATAATTCTATTCCTTTTATTGATGAATAGTATTCCATTGTTTGAATATTCCACATTTGTTTATCCATTTGCCAATTAATGAATATTTGACATTTCCCCACTTTCAACTATTATGGATAATGTTGCTGTGTACATTTGTGTACAAGCCTTTGTGTCTACATAATATCTTCATTTCTCTTGGGGAGATATCTAGGAGTGGAATTGCTGGGTTTATGGTAAATGGATATTTAACTTTTTAAGAAACTGTCAAACTGTTATTCAAAATAGCTCTATCATTTTACATTCACAATGTTCATGTATGAGGGTGTAATTTTTCTACTTCCTCCCCAAACACTTGGTATTATCTGTCTTTTAGATTACAGCCATTTTAGGGGGGTGAGTAATGACATCTCATTATTTTAATTTGCATTTCTCTAGTGACTAATAATGTGGAACACCCCTTTAGGTGCTTCTCATTGGTATACCTTCATTAAATGTCTGTTAAAGCACTGGACTATCTTTACATTAGATTGTTTGGCTTATTATTAAATGGTGAGTTATTTTTCTTGGTACAATTCCTTTATCAGATATATGATAGGAAAATATTTCTCCAAGTCTTTGGCTTGTCTTTTCATGCTTTTAATGAAGTACAATTTATCTTTTATTTTCTTCTATGGCTTGTACTTTTGGTATATTATCTAGGAAATCTTTGTCTAATACAACATTCTGAAAATTTTCTCCTTCATTTTCTTCCAAGTTTTATAATTTTACCTCTTTACATTTGTGTATAATCTATTTTGAACTCATTTTTGCAGAAGAGTCTAAATTTGTTTATTTGCTTATGTACATACAATTATCCTAGTACCATTTGTTGAAACAAAAACAAAAAACAAACCTTTCCCCATTTCATTGTCTTGCCACCTTTGTCAAAAATCAATCGATTGTAAACGTGTGAGTTTATCTCTGGATCCTCAGTTCTGTTCCATTGATCTATGTGCCTACCCTTATATGAATATCCACTACCTTCAATACTGTAGCTTTATAGTAAGTTTTGATTTCAGGTTGTATATGACCTCTACCTTTGTTTTCCTTTCAGAAAATTTTTTGACTTGAAGCTTATTTTTAAATTTTTAATTGTATTTATAAAAATTATTCCTAGATTATTTCTAACAATAATCCTCCAGTTAATCCTTGGAGTACAGTTTTTGCTGTGTCCTCAAGGTTTTGCTATTAGGGATTTTAATGTTTATCATAGTTTATACAATTTATAGTTTTAGTTTTTATTTTCTCTTTGATCCTGGAAGAATCGCTGTAAATAATTCTCAATTTCTGAATAGTTTATTTTATTATCTTCATATTTATTTGATTTTATTCAGAAAATGTTCTATAAAGTTTCTTGTTAGGAAATTTTAAAAATATTTTCTGGGCATTAAAGCGTGTGTGTCTGATTCTCTATTCTCAATTTATATTTAAGAAATACAAAGCTCCATGCTTGTAGTTCATCAAATCCAATGCTTTTACATATTGTTTCCAATGTAGTTAGCCAAAAAGTACTGTAATTTGTAGAAAAAATTTGATCTAAGATTTTATGATTAATAACGTTAAGTGTCAGGATTAAAACTTGTGAGCTAGGGACTCCCCTGGTGGAACAGTGGTTATGAATCTGCCTGCCAATGCAGGAGACACAGGTTTGAGCCCTGGTCCGGGAAGATCCCACATGCCGCCATGTGCCACAACTACTGAGCCCACATGCCACAACTACTGAGCCCACATGCCACAAGTACTGAGGCCCGTGCACCTAGAGCCCATGCTCCACAACAAGAGAAGCCACCACAATAAGCACACACACTGCAACGAAGAGTAACTCCACTCGCCACAACTAGAGAAAGCCCACCCGCAGCAACGAAGACCTGTGCCCCCTCCAGTGGAAGTGTGGAGTCTTAACCACTGGACTGCCAGGAAAGACTCTGAGGATGTTTATTTCTGATGCTCATGAGTTTGTTTCTTATATTTGGTAATATGAAATTCAAAAAGACAAAACTTAAAAGTTCCATAAACGTAAGTCAAATGTGACACTTTTGCAAGAAAGAATTCTTGATTTACCAATTCTTGGCTTTCTATAATATATTAAAGATAGAAGTATCTCCTGTAAATATCTAATAAAAAGAAGTATACCTCCCTCTGCTCTTCAGCTGCTAAGGGAAACAAGTACAGACTCATCCCTGCAGATTTATTAATATTATTAATTATTAAATGTCTCAATATATTAAAGTTTGAATTGAGCTATACCAGAATTAAAAGCATTAATCAGGTCCTCAGTCACTTTCCATATGTATTTTGATTTCTTTTTAAAAATTAGATAAAGTCATATCTTAATTATGTATTTGACAAGGAATGACAGCCATCTGGTACATACTAGTACAGGAACATATAAACTGAATGCTACATGAGTACAATTTATGTGACTTCATTGCCATCAGAGAATTTAAGAAGTCCTATAAATCACTACTTCTGATAGTCTTAATAACCCAGAACATGGAAGTCATATTGTATCTATGACTATGCTTGTTTATATAATCATGACAAATTATTTGTACATAATTGGCACAGAATCATTTCATTCCT
>NW_006784004.1:2186132-2217304 GCF_000442215.2 Lipotes vexillifer | reverse complement strand
TTCCTGCTGCAATAGGAGGAAAAATAAGTACCATTTGAAGACATTCTACTAAACTTGATAGAAATATTAAGAACGGACAAAATTTCTTCAAGGTACTAAATTATGAATAACCAGAATGCTAAGCATGAAAGTCAGTCTACATTTAATTTAAAAAGTAATCAGGGGCTTCTCTGGTGGCACAGTGGTTGAGAGTCCACCTGCCGATGCAGGGGACACGGGTTCGTGCCCCAGTCCAGGGAGATCCCACATGCCGCAAAGCGGCTGGGCCCGTGAGCCACGGCCGCTGAGCCTGTGCGTCCGGAACCTGTGCTCCGCAACGGGAGAGGCCACAACAGTGAGAGGCCTGCTTACCGCAAAAAAAAAAAAAAAAAAAAATATATATATATATATACACACACACACACACAATTATACTCATTATATTAATAATTATATTACTAGAATAACATTATAATAATAATATACAACATAGTTTATAACCAGGAACGCAAATGAAATTAACAGATGATTGAAGTGAAAGGGTAAATGAAGGTAAGCATGATCAGAGTTATTTCTGTGGAAGAAAAAGAACATGAACTCTGTCCTAAAGGATACATAAGATGTGAGCACATGTGGATAAAGTTAATAAAATGCTAAGGGGAATTTCAGGCTTGGGTTTGGTGACTGTGTTGGGGGGAGCAGTGGAGAGCAATTTGAGAGGAGCTTCAGACACACAATAGAGGTTAGGAGGGTACGAATAAAAGAGAGGTAACTTCACTTAAAAAAAAGAACTTTGAAAATCAGGCAGAGGAGTTTAGATCTGATGAAATGTCATTTGCTTATAAAAACTTAATTATCATAGAATGTAATATGTCCTATCACAAGGTAGTCACATGTGTCTCTTAGAAAAAAAAGATATATGCATCAAGGGAAAGGGACACAGGACTCTGTCATATGTAAAAGAAAATGAAGATTAAGTTGGACAAAGTTTTGATTTCTACTTTTAAAGTGAAAAATACCAGCTTCCTGCCAAAAATTATTATTGTACAAGAAGAGGTTAGTAAGAAGAAAACTATTCTACATGTCAGATTACTAAATAATTCAACAATTATAGTTATAATTACAGTACTTGAATTATAAGAATTCTTATAATTGAAATTCTATAAGAATTGAAACTAGTTAGAGAAACAGCATAGTTTACAAGTGTGACAGTAAAATTTTAAGCCCCCTGTGAGATTGTGAAGTGGCTTTGCACCTTCCCTAGAGATCATTGGGGTTTAATGGACCATCAAATACAAAAGAATAGTTTTTAAAAATTTGTTAGATAGGAACTTTAATTGACTAAGTAAAATGTGTTAAATTAAAATCATTGAAAATAAGAATGTTTATGATATTATTTTAGTTTAAGTCTTGGCAAGACAGGAGAACTGAGGTGTCAAAAGCAAACTGATCTGCTTTACCACTTTGTTAGTCTGGGTCCTCTGAGAAGCAGACACTTAAATGGGATTAAATATGCAAAGATTTACAAAAGAATTGTCTGTGAGACAAAAATAAGAGGAAGTTGGAAAAGGCCGAGAGAGTCGTTAGACCAATGAAAGTATGACTCTGAGTGAAGGAGTCAAGGAAGGAAGGAAATGAAAACTTTCTAGACTGATGTGCAGTTTAAGGAAAATGAGGCAAAGTCACTGGAGGGTCCTCAAGCCAGTTAGTCATTAGAGGCATCCAGGGTCTCCAGGAATGCGCCTGCCTTAGAATCTCAGATGCACTTAGGCATTGGCGAGGCACAGCCCATGGGGCACCAAAACATAGTCTTAGTATGGGAGCAGCAATGGATTTCACAGCATAGCAGCTGGAAGAGTTGGTCAATTCCCCTGCTTGCAGTTGGAGGTCTGAGAGGGGCATACCCATGGATTCCGAGATCACTTTGCTTAAGGCTGGTCACAGGTCTCATATGACAGTAAAAGGAGTTTCTGGGCATTTTATTTTTGATGGACAACATCTAATTGTAAGCTGTGAACTCTACCAAAATCTAGCAATTTGGTCATTTTGTGAAGACTCCTCATGCCATATTGTCAAATTATATTTTGAAAAACAGTGAGAGCCACACCTGTAGGCAGGGAACCATTACTTCTGGTAGGCTACTGCATCATCCATCCATTCATTCATTTAATCTATCAACTTATTAAATTAAAAAAAAACCACACATAGTCTGACGCCTGCCTAATTTCTCAACTTCATCTTCCACACTATGCCCATCACATACTGCACTGTTCAGTGAACTTTTTCTAGTCATTGAAGAAAACTAAATACTTCCCAACCTCAGAATATTAGCACTTGTGGTCCCTCTTGCCTGGAATGTCCTTCCTTTCAATTTTCACATAAATTAAATGTGCACCTTCCAAGGCTTTCAGCTCTGTATGGTATCCTGTTAGAAATGCTTCTAGAAAAATTGTCCTTTGGTTAGGCTCACTAGGGTCGGGTTGGCCTATTACAGAAGAGAACTAGTTTAATACCATCTTGAATGATTGAATTAGCTGAATCGTGGAGCCCTGATTTTGCAGGTGGTGTGATGGAGAATGGCAGGCCCTGGATATAGTGAAAATTTAATTATACACTTAATACAATTAAATCATGAAGTCATGAGAGAACATAAAAAGTAAAAATATAGGGCTTCCCTGGTGGCACAGTGGTTGACAGTCTGCCTGCCGATGCAGGGGACACGGGTTTGTGCCACGGTCCGGGAAGATCCCACATGCCGTGGAGTGGCTGGGCCTGTGAGCCGTGGCCGCTGACCCTGCGCGTCCAGAGCCTGTGCTCCACAACGCGAGAGGCCACAACAGTGAGAGGCCCACGTACCGCAAAAAATTAAAAAAAATAAAAATATATAATCTATGCTGCTTGGTAGCTGGAAACATTTTCCCATTAGAGACTTAACTTCTATTATCAGTGTCAATATCTACATCATGCTCTAATATTTCATATGTATTCCACTAATGAAATTAGGAACACAATCAGGTGGCAAAGAGTAGAAAGCTCCCTTATTAATAAAGTACATTGGCAGTGTTTGCTCTCTTCTCCACAGTAGAGGAAAATTTGCTTATCCTTCATTGGTCTGAATTATATGCATCTCTTCTGAGATGGAAATCTAATTTGTATGATTAATGTTACATGCTTCCTGAAAGTTTAAAGATATGACCAAACAGGGGATAGCAGCAAAGCATACAATTTTCCTTTACCATAATTGTGAAATGATTAAAAATTGAGTTGGATTCCCTATATTTAGCACAGAGTACACATTTATGCAATAATCACTCCATTAGTTTAGCAAAGTCTTTGTCTTTCTGCCATAAATATATAATTCCAAAACCTAATTTAGTATTTGGCTCAATTAACTCTTTTACTGTCAGTTCTGATACTTTTGGAATTTGAGTAGTTGGACATGTTTTACATTGTCTCATATAATTGTTTTTCCTAATTTTTATATTAACGTTATTTGTATTTTATCTACATTCACATACACACATACACGCATGAATATAAAATATACTTTTTCTCTTGAATATTTTCCATTCAGCCATTTTGTTATATTTTTATGACACTTTAATACTGATGAACAGTATTTAAGAGAAAAATCCAAAGTAATTTTTTTTTTTTTTTTTTTTTTGCGTTACATGGGCCTCTCACTGTTGTGGCCTCTCCCGTCGTGGAGCACAGGCTCCGGACGCGCCGGTTCAGCGGCCATGGCTCACAGGCCCAGCCACTCCGCGGCATGTGGGATCCTCCCGGACCGGGGCACGAACCCGTGTCCCCTGCATCGGCAGGCAGACTCTCGACCACTGCGCCACCAGGGAAGCCCCCAAAGTAAATTTTAATTCATCATATATATGCTGAATCAATGATATTTCTTTGGGAAAGAAAGTCTTGTTTAATCTAACGATCAACTTCAGGGAAATTCACACAGAGTCAAGGGGAAGGAAAGGACCACCTATCTCAAGAGCTGTATCCACCTTGGAGCCTTGTGCTGCAGTCTGATTGTCCTCACATACATACCTAAACCATGAGTTAATAAGGAATTCATTATTTAATCAGAGGACTTGTTCAAAACAAACACATAAGCAAACAACAACCAAAATCTGGTACCCAATTTAGATAAGATATTATAATAGTCATCTGGGGGGATATAAAGGTAAATAAGAAAAAACCCTCAGCCCTAAGATAATGCACATTTTAAAGAAGAGCAAAAGCATACACACAACCAGAGTAGTCTATGATAAGGGTCTTAAGGGAGAATACACAAAAAACTGGAAATTCAGAGGTGGTGGTAGGGCAGTCACTTCTAGTTGAAGAGAAATTTTATGAAAAAGTATAACATCTTTTCACATGCATCTTAATAAATTAGAAGGGCTTTACTAAATGAATAAGGATATTATTCATTTCAATGTTTAACACGATAACTGAATTATAGAACCTTGGGGGAACATCTGTTTATGTATTCAGGAAAAATAGCGGGCAGAAACAGAAACAGTGGTGTATGAGATATTTTGGGGAAAACCGAGAAACAACATAGATATAGAAACCAATTGACAAGAGGTCAATGGAGAAGGAAATGGTTAGCAATGTCACACGTTCAAAGTGATCAACAAGGATTCAAACGGAAGATATATCATTTAATGTGGTAACAAAGAATACTGAGTGACCTTCAAGAGTTTTTCAGAGACGATGAAGGAGCAAAAGATGGAATGGAATAGTTTAGAAATTTGGAGATATTGGGTACACATATTAAATTTAATGTTTAAATAATAATCATAGCCATCATTAATTCATGCATTCAATATTTATTGAGCACCTACTATGTTCCAAGCACTCTTATAAGAACTGAAGATATCAACAAATGAAACTGAGGCACAGAGATAACTTTAAGTAACTTGCTCAGCTGGTAAGTAAAGATGCCAGGATTGAAAGCTAGACAGTCTGACTCCAGAATATATGTTCCTATCCACAACAAAATATGGCCCCCTTTCCTCTGTACCAGGCACTCTACTAAGTACTTTATGTACTTTATTCAATTCTCACTACAGCCTGGGACATATTGTTTAGATACCCGATGTTTAGATAAATAAACTGGGGTTTTTGCCAAGTTACATAGCTTTCCAAAGTCACACAGCTAGAAAAAGGTAGAAGCACAATTTTAGCCTAAAGGAGCATAATACCAGAGCCCAAGTTCTAATTTATTATACTAGATTACACAGAGATATTTTGGAGAGATGTTGGAAAACAGTAAAATATATAGAATAAAATACTTCTACCCAGAGAAAGCTACTATTAGTATTTCAGCATATTTCTTTGCAATATTATTGTAGACTTTTACATTATTCAAAATTTGAAATATATACAATTTTAGAACACATATTTTTTCCATTGAGTCTTTAATATGTTTGTACCTCTTTAAACACTCCTAGTAAACATAATTATTGGACAAAAGCTTATCTCATGGTTATATCAAAATTTATTTACTCTCCCTCAACATATTAGGCATATAATTTGTGACTTTTGATTAGTAAAAACAATGTGGTAAATTATAACTTGCTGCAAATTTTTAAAGCCCTTGATATTTATTGGTAAATTGTTCTACAGAAGATTTGTAGCAATTACAATTGAAAAGCAATTTGTAAGATTGCTCATTTCACTATATCTTTACCCGCACTGTATATTATTATTATTGAAAGTCACTCTTAATTTTATAGGTAAGAATTGGTATCTCACCTAGAGTAGAAATTTTATGATGAGATTTTTTTCTTCCCAGTAATTGTGCCTGACACATTTATTGAGGGTGTTCAATAAATATTTGTTGATTCCATTAATTCTTTTTTTTTTTTTTGTGGTACGCAGGCCTCTCACTGCTGTGGCCTCTCCCGTTGTGGAGCACAGGCTCCGGACGCGCAGGCCCAGTGGCCATGGCTCACGGGCCCAGCCGCTCCGCGGCATGTGGGAATCTTCCCGGACCGGGGCACGAACCCGTTTCCCCTGCATCGGCAGGCGGACTCTCAACCACTGCGCCACCAGGGAAGCCCCCCATTAATTCTTTTTTAAAATATGGATACAGGCTTTGAAGATTTTGGTAACTAAAAAGATATAATCACGAGGGCTGCACATGTGTTTGCCTACCATGCTAAAAAAGAAAAATCAACAAAGAACACACACAGAGACCTGATGGGGCAACACTCACCCTGGAGGACCTCACAGAAACAAAAGAACTTGCAGGTCTGTAGGCCCACTGTTACCCACTGCCTTCTAGGGCTTCACTGAGATCTAGAATTGCTGGAAAGGTCTCTGACTCCTGGAGTATGCTGATTTTAAGGAGTATGATCAGGGGAGCCCCAGGATAGAACACAATAGCAATAAGACCGAGCAGAACCCACTTCTCTGCTGGAGGATCAGCATATGTGCTTCATATTGGGTGACAGTTCTCTATGGATCACCCACATTGCTGCACATCTTGGTAGTGAGGCACTGACTGCCCTTTGTTCAAGACTATCTTTTCAATGATGTCTGCATATCAAACTGCCTCGGGTGACACAGATAGTGTGTCCCTTTAGAGCAAAGAGCATTTTGCTCACAGCCTTGGAAAACAGTGTCTCTTTCTGAAACAAAAAGCAGGCATGTTTACTCTTCACTATAATAAAGATATCTCCCTCCAGAGCAAAGCATATACATGCTTACCTCTCATTATAAAAGATTCAGTTTTTCTAAGCTCAGTGTTTCTCTTCTGTATCACAACTTACTGCATGTGCAGATACCATCCAGCCCTCCTTATGTTCCAGTGTAGGAGATGAGGCTTGAGTACCTGGTGCAAAAGTGCTGATACACTGGCTGCTGCTATTGCTATAAGTAACAAAATAGCCCTCACATCTGACCTAGCAGTCTCAGGTCATTTCCTAACATCCAAGAAATTGTGGTAACTACATTGCAAGCCTACACATATGGTAAAATCTCAGAGCCTTCAGAATTTCTGACAGTTGGGAGGTTCACCAACCTCTCCCTTAGGTGGGGACAAAGCCTCTTGGCAGCTCTATAGCATGGCTAACTAGCAGTAATTTCAGCACATCAATAATAATGATTAGAAAGCATGAGTCTTTCTTCTGCTACGATAGAAGAGAGGCTGAGGATAAGATTTGTGGTTACCAGGAGCAATCATCTCCAGAACGGACTGGAGCCACTGGAGTTTTACAGGAAGCCAGGCTGCAGGAGATCTGCTTTAGACAAGTTAAACCCTCAATGCCAGAAGTAATGAAATATTTTATTTTCAGGATCACAAATAAGTAAGGTCTTAGTAAATAAATGAGGAGTCAATGAGAACTAGTGACTAGAGACGTTAGAAAGAAGGGAGACACTAGATTAAGCAGTCCTACGGTAGGAGGGAGTGATGTGTTGAAAGCCCACGAAGTTTAAAGTTAGCTGCAAATAAAACAAGGTTTGCTTTTTTTTTTCAGAAATGGGAGAGTAGAGAGAAGAAGGGAAAATTGAGACAGGGAAAGGGAGAGAGGGAATTGGTAATGAGATAGAGAAATTTTGATGTGAAAAAGGAAGGCTGTTAGGGTTCATACTGGGATTACTTTGGGTGGGTATAAAAGTAGAAGTAAGGTGGCGGGAGTAGGTGGACTTGGAGACTTGGTATAAGTGAAGTAACTTTGAATCCTCTTACTGAGAGACAGTATGGCAGAGAATCAATAGGCAGTGAATAAAAAGACTGTGTGGAATGAAAGAGCACATGGCTGATATGCATATAATGTGGATCATGTACTTTTTTTTTTTTTTTTTACAGATCTTTATTATAGGATACCATTGAAATTAGAAAGCAGTCCCACATCTTTCAGATTGAACTTTGAGCTCTTTGACAGCAAGAGCACTGTTTGAAATATTGTGGTTTCTTAGTGTTATTGTAGTTTCTGGACCATAGATGCTCACTACAATGACTGAATTAATATTGGACCTTATCCAGCAAAGTTGAGCCAATTTGAAGAAGCAGTCAATTAAGAATTGGTTAGTTTTGCCTCTGGGTGGGTGACTCACAAACTGGAGAACAATAATACCATGGAAGTCCACCCACTGGAGTGAAGGTTCAGAGCCCCAAGTCAGGGTGCCCAACCTCCCTGGGGATCCAGCAATGGGAGGAGGAATTCCAAGAGAATCAGACTTTGAAGCCAAGTGGGATTTGACTGCAGGACTCCACTCTTGGGAGGACACACACAAAGTAGTGTATGCATCAGGACACGGGGGAAGGAGCAATGACCTCATAGAAGACTGAACCAGACCTACCTGCCAGTGTTGCAGGGTCTCCTGCAGAGGTGGGAGCAGCTGTGGCTCACCTCGGGGAAAAGGACACTGGCAGCAGAAGTTCTGGGAAGTACTCCTTGGTGTGAGCCCTCCTGGAGTCCACCATTAGCCCCACCAAAGGGCCTCATGGCAAACAACCAATAAGGAGGTAACTCAGCCCCACCCAACAGCAGACAATAGATTAAAGTTTTACTGAGCTCTGCCCACCAAAGCAACACCCAGCTCTACCCACCACCATTCCCTCCCATGAGGAAGCCTGCACAAACCTCTTAGACAGTTTCATCCACCACAGGGCAGACAACAAAAGCAAGAAGAACTACATTCCTGCAGCCTGTGGTGCGATAACCACATTCACAGAAAGAGAGACAAAATGAAAAGGCAGAGGGCTACGTACCAGATAAAGGAGCAAGATAAAACCCCAGAAAAACAACTAAATGAAGAGGAGATAGGCAACATTCCTAGAATTAAAGAACACCTAGAAGAATTAAAGAACAAACAGACAGAGATGAACAATACAATAACTGAAATGAAAATACACTAAAAGGGATCAGTAGCAGAATAACTGAGGCAGAAGAACAGATAAGTGACCTGGAAGACAGAATGGTGGAATTCATGGCCATGGAACAGAATAAAGAAAAGAGAATGAAAAGAAATGAAGACAGCCTAAGAGACCTCTGAGACAACATTAAATGCAACAACATTCGCATTATAGGGGTCCCAGAAGGAGAAGAGAGAGAGAAAGGACCTGAGAAAATATTTGAAGACATTACAGTTGAAAAATACCCTAACATGGGAAAGGAAATAGCCACCCAATCCAGGAAGCACAGAGAGTCTGATACAGGGTAAACCCAAGGAGAAACATGGCGAGACACATAGTAACCAAACTGACAAAAATAAAGACAAATTATTAAAAGCTACAAGGGAAAAATGACAAATAACATACAAGGGAACGCCCATAAGGTTAACAGCTGATTTCTCAGCAGAAGCTCTACAAGCCAGAAGGGAGTGGCACGATATATTTAAAGCGATGAAAGGGAAGAACCTACATACCAATATTACTCTACCCGGAAAGGATCTCATTCAGATTTGACAGAGAAATCAAAAGCTTTACAAACAAGCAAAAGCTTTACAAACAAGCAAAAGCTAAGAAAATCCACCACCACTAATCCAGCTCTACAACAAATGCTTACAGAGCTTCTCTAAGTGGGAAACACAAGAGCAGAAAAGGACCTACAAAAACAAACCCAAAACAATTAAGAAAATGGTCATAGGAACATATCAATAATAACCTAAATGTAAATAGATTAAATGCTCCAACCAAAGACACAGGCTTGCTGAATGATTACAAAAACAAGACCCATATATATGCTGTCTACAAGGGACTCACTTCAGACCTAGTGACACATAGAGACTGAAAGTGAGGGGATAGAAAAAGATATTCCATGCCAATGGAAATCAAAAGAAAGCTGGAGTAGCAATCCTCATATCAGATAAAATAGACTTTAAAATAAAGAATGTTACAAGTGACAAGGAAGGACACTACATAATGATCAAGGGATCAATCCAAGAACAAGATATAACAATTATAAATATATATGCGCTCAACATAGGAGCACCTCAATACATAAGGCAACTGCTAACAGCTATAAAAGAGGAAATCAACAGTAACACAATACTAGTGGGGGACTTTTAACACCTCACTTACACCAATGGACAGATCATCCAGACAGAAAATTAATAAGGAAACACAAGATTCAAATGACACAATAGACCAGATAGTTTTAATTGATATTTATACGACATTCCATCCAAAAACAGCAGATTACACTTTCTTCTCAAGTGCACATGGAACATTCTCCAGGATAGAACACATCTTAGGTCACAAATCAAGCCTTGGTAAATTTAAGAAAACTGAAATCACATCAAGCATCTTTCCCAACCACAACACCATGAGATTAGAAATAAATTACAGGGGAAAAAAATGTAAAAAACACAAAATCATGGAGGCTACACAATACGTTACTAAATAACCAAGAGATCACTGAAGAAATCAGAAGTAATCAAAAAATACCTAGAGACAAATGACAATAAAAACACAATGATCCAAAATCTTTGGGATTCAGCAAAAGCAGTTCTAAGAGGGAATTTTATAGCAATACAATCCTATCTCAAGAAACAAGAAAAATCTCAAATAAACAATTTAACTTTACACCTAAAGGAACTAGAGAAAGAAGAACAAACAAAACCCAAAGTTAGTAGAAGGAAAGAAATCATAAAGATCAGAGCAAAAATAAATGAATTAGAAACAAAACAATAGCAAAGATCAATAAAACTATAAGTTGGTTATTTGAGAAGATAAACAAAATTGATAAAACTTTAGCCAGACATTTCAAGAGGGAGAGGACTCAAATCAATAAAATGAGAAATTAAAAACAAGTTACAAAGGACACCACAGAAATACAAAGCATCCTAAGAGGCTACTACAAGCAACTCTATGCCAATAAAATAGACAACCTGGAAGAAATGGACAAATTCTTAGAGAGGTATAACCTTCCAAGACTGAACCAGGAAGAAATAGAAAATATGAACAGACCAATCACAAGTAATGAAATTGAAACTGTCATTAAAAATCTTCCAACAAACAAAAGTCCAGGACCAGATGACTTCACAGGCGAATTCTATCAAACATTTAGAGAAGAGCTAACACCCATCCTTCTCAAACTTTTCCACAATATTGCAGAGGAAGGAATACTCTCAAACTCATTCTATGAGGCCACCATCACCCTGATACCAAAACCAGACAAAGATACTACAAAAAAAGAAAATTAAAGACCAATACCACTCATGAATATAGATGCAAAAATCCTCAACAAAACACTAGCCAACAGAATCCAACAACACATTAAAAGGATCATACACCATGATCGAGTGGGAGTTATCCCAGGGATTCAAGGATTCTTCAACATATGCAAATCAATCAATGTGATACACCATATTAACAAATTGAAAAGTAAAAACTATATGATCATCTCAATAGATACAGAAAAGGTTTTTTACAAAATTCAACATGGTTTATGATAAAAACTCTCCAGAAACTGGGCATAGAGGGAACCTACCTCAACATAACAAAGGCCATATATGACAAACCTACAGCAAACATCATTATCAATGGTGAAAAACTGAAAGCATTTCCTCTAAGATCAGGAACAAGACAAGGATGTCCACTCTCACCAGTCTTATTCAACATAGTTTTGGAAGCCCTAGCCATGGGAATCAGAGAAGAAAAAGAAATGAAAGGAATACAAATAGGAAAAGAAGAAGTAAAACAGTCATTGTTTGCAGATAACATGACACTCTACATATATCATCTTAAAGATGCCACCAGAAAACTACTAGAGCTAATCCATGAATTTGGTAAAGTTGTAGGATACAAAATTAATGCTCAGAAATCTCTTGAAATCCTATACACTAACAATGAAAGATTAGAAAGAGAAATTAAGAAAACAATGCCATTCACCATTGCAACAAAAACAATTAAATACCTAGGAATAAGGCATTTTACCTAAGGAGTTAAAAGACCTGTACTTAGAAAACTATAAGACACTGATGAAAGACATCAAAGATGACACCAACATTTGGAGAGATATACCATGTTCTTGGATTGGAACAATCAATATTGTGGAAATGACTCTACTATGCAAAGCAATCTACAGATTCAATCCAATCCCTATCAAGTTACCAGTGGCATTTTTTACAGAACTAGAACAAAAAATCTTAAAAGTTGTATGGAGACACAAAAGACCCCTAATAGCCAAAACAATCTTGAGGGAAATAAATGGAGCTGGAGGAATCAGACTCCCTGACTTCAGACTATAGTATGAAGCTACAGTAATCAAGACAACATGGTACTGTCACAAAAACAGAAATATAGATCAATGGAACAGGACAGAAAGCTCAGAGATAAACCCACGCACATATGGTCAACTAATCTATGACGAAGGAGACAGGAGTATACATTGGAGAAAAGACAGTCTCTTCAATAAGTGGTGCTGGGAAAACTCGACAGCTACATGTAAAAGAATGAAATTAGAACACACCCTAACACCATACACAAAAATAAACTCCAAATGGATTAAAGACCTAAATGTAAGGCCATACGCTGTAAAACTCTTAGAGGAAAACATAGGAAGAACATTCTTTGACATAAATCACAGCAAGATTTTTTTGACCCACTTCCTAGAGTAATGGAAATAAAAACAAAAATAAACAAATGGAACCTAATGAAATTTAAAAGCTTTTGCACAAAGGGAACTATAAACAAGACCAAAAGACAACCCTCAGAACGGGAGAAAATATTTGTGAATGAATCAACAGACAAAGGATTAATCTCCAAAATATATAAACAGCTCATGCAGCTCAATATTAAAAACACAGACAACCCAATCAAAAACTGGGCAGAAGACCTAAATAGACATTTCTCCAAAGAAGACGACCAGATGGCCTATAGGCACATGAAAAGCTGCTCAACATCACTAATTATTAGAGAAATGCAAATCAAAACTACAGTGAGGTATCACCTCACACCAGTTAGAATGGGCATCATCAGAAAATCTAGAAACAGCAAATGCTGGAGACGGTGTGGAGAAAAGGAAACCCTCTTGCACTGTTGGTGGGAATGTAAATTGATACAGCCATTATGGAGAAGAGTAAGGAGGTTCCTTAAAAAACTAAAAATAGAATTACTGTATAACCCAGCAATCCCACTACTGGGCATATACCCTGAGAAAACCATAATTCCAAAAGATACATGCACCCCAATGTTCACTGCAGCACTATTTACAATAGCCAGGTCATGGAAGCAACGTAAATGCCCATCAACAGATGAATGGATAAAGAAAATGTGGTACATATACACAATGGAATATTACTCAGCCATAAAAAGGAAGAAAATTGGATCACTTGTAGAGACATGGATGGACTTAGAGACTGTCATACAAAGTGAAGTAAGTCAGAAAGTGAAAAATAAATATTGTATATTAATGCATATATGTGGAATCTAGAAAAATGGTACAGATGAACTGGTTTTCAAGGAAGAAATAGAGACACAGATGTAGAGAACAAACGTATGGACACCAAGTGGGGAAAGTGGTGGAGGGGAGGTGATCCGGATGGTGGTGGGATGAATTGGGAGATTGGGATTGACATATATACACTAATATGTATAAAAAAGATAACTAATAAGAACTTGCTGTATAAAAAATTAAGTTAAATTAAGAAATAAATTCATGGTAAGTTCAGCTTACTTTATATTTACCACTTGTAATGCTATTTGTACCTAAAATGTGCATATATACTATAAAAAAAATAATTGGTTAGTTTTGTATAACAAAATTCAAGGTGTAGAGGAGTCTAAACACATAGGAAAGAGCACATTTAAAGACTACTTTTCTAAAAGAGAGAATAAGGTGTCAAAAGACAGCCAAGGGACAAAGCAAAAGTTTACTCAGGGGTAATGGAAAAGGAGTAGAAGGAATCAAGCTTAGGGTCAAATAAAGAATGGCCGTATGATCCAGCAATCCCATTTCTGTCTATATATGCAAAAGAATTGAAATCTGGATCTCAGAGAGACATGTGCAATCCCATGTTCACTGCAGCATTATGTATAATAGCCAATATACAGAAACAACCCAAATGTCCATCAATAGATGAATGGATAAATAAAATGTAGGGAATATATAATGGAATATTATTCAGCCTTAAAAAAGAAGGAGAGCCTACCATTTGCAACAACATGGATAAACCTAGAGGACATTATGCTAAGTGAAATAAGCCATTCATGTAAGAACAAATACTGCATGATTCCAATTATATGACGCATCTAAAATAGTCAAACTTACAGAAGTAGAAAATAGAATGGTAGTTGCCAAGGGCTAAGGGGAGGGGAGAAATGGGGAATTGTTTGTGTGGGAGGGAGGGGCAACAGGAAATGTGTATTTACATACAAGTACATTGGAAAGCAATTTCCATTCATCTTTTAAAAAAAAAAATTTGCTACAAATAAAAAGTTATTAATATATTCATCTTTTGCATACAAAGTACATGGTTCTTATTTTTAATCTCAGTATGAATTATCTCTTAATAATAAAAACTTAAGCTACAATGGACAGTCAAATGATGTGGCAATTTGACAATCTTTTTTCAAGCGGGAGTGTCCAAATTTTAAAAGACAGTACATATAGTAAGGCATTGTATATTAAAAGGACTCCTTCAAAACAGAAAATATGAACAGACCAATCACAAGCACTGAAATTGAAACTGTGATTAAAAATCTTCCAGCAAACCAAAGCCCAGGACCAGATGGCTTCACAGCGAATTCTATCAAACATTTAGAGAAGAGCTAACACCAATCCTTCTCAAACTCTTCCAAAATACAGCAGAGGGAGGGACACTCCCAAACTCATTATACAAGGCCACCATCACCCTGATACCAAAACCAGAAAAAGATGTCACAAAGAAAGAAAACTACAGGCCAATATCACTGATGAACATAGATGCAAAAATCCTCAACAAAATACTAGCAAACAGAATCCAACAGCACATTAAAAGGATCATACACCATAATCAAGTGGGGTTTATCCCAGGAATGCAAGGATTCTTCAACATACACAAATCAATCAATGTGATACACCATATTAACAAACTGAAGGAGAAAAACCATATGATCATCTCAATAGATGCAGAGAAAGCTTTCGACAAAATTCGACACCCATTTATGATAAAAAACCCTCCAGAAAGTAGGCATAGAGGGAACTCTCCTCAAGATAATAAAGGCAAACCCACAGCCAACATCGTCCTCAATGGTGAAAAACTGAAAGCATTTCCACTAAGATCAGGAACAAGTCAAGGATGCCCACTCTCACCAGTCTTATTCAACATAGCTTTGGAAGTTTTAGCCACAGCAATCAGAGAAGAAAAAGAAATAAAAGGAATCCAAGTCGGAAAAGAATAAGTAAAGCTGTCACTGTTTGCAGATGACATGATACTATACATAGAGAATCCTAAAGATGCTACCAGAAAACTACTAGAGCTAATCAATGAATTTGGTAAAGTAGCAGGATACAAAATAAATGCACAGAAATCTCTAGCATTCCTATACATTAATGATGAAAAATCTGAAAGTGAAATTAAGAAAACACTCCTATTTACCATTGCAACAAAAAGAATAAAATATCTAGGAATAAACCTACCTAAAGAGACAAAATACCTGTATGGAGAAAATTATAAGACACTGATGAAAGAAATTAAGGATGATACAAATAGATGGAGAGATATACCATGTTCTTGTATTGGAAGAATCAACATTGTGGAAATGACTCTACTATGCAAAGCAATCTACAGATTCAATGCAATCCCTATCAAACTACCAATGGCATTTTTCACAGAACTAGAACAAAAAATTTCACAATTTGCATGGAAACACAAAAGACCGTGAATAGCCAAAGCAATCTTGAGAAAGAAAAACGGAGCTCGAGGAATCAGGCTCCCTGACTTCACACTATACTACAAAGCTACAGTAATCAAGACAGTATGGTACTGGCACAAAAGCAGAAATATAGATCAATGGAACAGGATAGAAAGCCCAGAGATAAAGCCACTCACATATGGTCACCTTAACTTTGATAAAGGAGGCAAGAATATACAGTGGAGAAAAGACAGCCTCTTCAATAAGTGGTACTGGGAAAACTGGACAGTTACGTGTAAAATTATGAAATTAGAACACTCCCTATCACCATACACCAAAATAAACTCAAAATGGATTAAAGACCTAAATGTAAGGCCAGACACTATCAAACTCTTAGAAGAAAACTCTTCTAAGAAAACTCTTCTAAGAAAAAGGCAGAACACTCTATGACATAAATCACAGCAAGATCCTTTTGGACCTATGTCCTAGAGAAATGGACATAAAAACAAAAATAAACAAATGGGACCTAATGAAACTTCAAAGCTTTTGCACAGCAAAGGAACCATAAACAAGAAAAAAAGACAACCCTCAGAATGGGAGAAAATACTTCCAAATGAAGCAACTGACAAAGGATTAATCTCCAAAATATACAAGCAGCTCATGCAGCTCAATATCAAAAAACAACCCAATCCAAAAATGGGCAGAAGACCCAAACACATTTCTCCAAACAAGATATACAGACTGCCAACAAACACATGAAAGAATGCTCAACATCATTAATCATTAGAGAAATGCAAATCAAAACTACAATGAGATATCAACTCATACTGGTCAGAATGGCCATCATCAAAAAATCTACAAACAATAAATGCTGGAGAAGGTGTGGAGAAAAGGGAACCCTCTTGCACTGCTGGTGGGAATGTGAATTGATATAGCCACTATGGAGAACAGTATGGAGGCTCCTTAAAAAAGTACAAATAGAACTACCATATGACCCAGTAATCCCACTACTGGGCATATACCCTGAGAAAACCATAATTCAAAAAGAGTCATGTACCAAAATGTTTGCTGCAGCTCTATGTACAATAGCCAGGACATGGAAGCAACCTAAGTGTCCATCAACAGATGAATGGATAAAGATGTGGCACATATATACAATGGAATTACTCAGCCATAAAAAGAAATGAAATTGAGTTATTTGTAGTGAGGTGGATGGACCTAGAGTCTTTCATACAGAGTGAAGTCAGTCAGAAAGAGAAAGACAAATACCATATGCTAACACATATATATGGAATCTAAGGAAAAAAAAAAGGTCATGAAGAGCCTAGGAGCAAGATGGGAATAAAGACGGAGACCTACTAGAGAATGGACTTGAGGATATGCGGAGGGGGCAGGGTAAGCTGTGATAAAGTGAGAGAGTGGCATGGACATATATAGGCTACCAAACGTAAAATAGATAGCTAGTGGGAAGCATCCGCATAACACAGGGAGATCAGCTTGGTGCTTTGTGACCACCTAGAGGGGTGGGATAGGGAGGGTGGGAGGGAGGGAGATGCAAGAGGGAAGAGATATAGGGATATATGTATATGTATATGTATAACTGATTTACTTTTTGATAAAGCAGAAACTAACACCATTGTAAAGCAATTATACGCCAATAAAGATGGTAAAAAAAAAAAAAAAGAAAGAAAAATTGCATCTAAAGAAAGAGAAAATAAAAGTCTAATTCATTCTGGTAAAAAAAAAAAAGTACTCCTTCATTAAATCCTATAAGATTGAATGAGTGTTCCACTCCAGCATGAAATGTAGCTGTACTTTAAAACAATACAGAGGACTTTAGAAATTCTCTGTGTGATGACAACTCAATTTCTACAAGGCTGAAGCAATCTTCCTGAAATTGATGATCATATGTAAATGCTAGGCTTATAGAAATATCTACAGTTAATACAATATTTTGTACTTTCAAATGTTAAAAGGACAGTTCTCATGTTAAATGTTCTTACCACAAACACACACGTACACACACACAAGAACAATAGAGCACAAGGAAATTTTTGAAGGTGATGGATAAGTTTAGTAACTTGATTATGGTGATGGTATCACAGGTGTATGCATATGTCCAAACTCATCCAAATGTATATACTATATCTGTATTTTATATATATATATATATATATATATATATATAGTTTACCTCAATAAAGCTTAAAAAAAGAAGTTTAAGAAGTCAAAATCTTGACGGATGGAATTCAAATCAAACTGAATTTTTTTAAAGTGTAATCAAATAAGAATCCTACTGAACTGGCAGCAGAGATGAGATTTACTAGAATCCTCTAACTCCTGATAATAACCAAGGTAAAAGTGATCAGTAAGAGTATGACTCTAACAAAAGTAGCCAGGTGAAGAGAATTTGAGCCACATTTGAAGTCACTAAAGAAGCTGGAAAATACCCAGGGATTGGAAGATGTGGGGAGGGGGTGCTGGAAGTATATAGATAATAAATGCAGAGACACACATCTGTAGAAAAAGCAAAGTGTCTGAAGACAGGCAGGCAGGTCTCAGGTGGACCAACTGTTAACTGCGTCATAACTGACATTTTGATTAAACAAACTGAAAATCAGTTTCAATTTCCTCATCTCCAAAATAAAGATAATAGTATGATGTGTGGTAGCTAGTCTCCTAAAATGACCCTCCATTCAGGCCCTTCCCGACATTCACACCCTGGTGTAGTCCCCTCCCCTTGAATATGGCCTGGCAATGTGCTTGCTTTTCACCCTTAGAATGCAATGATATGGGTGCTACGTGACTCCAAGCCTAGATTACAAGAAACCTTGTGGCTTTCTCATGGGTCTAGGTGACCCTAGGGGATGCCAGCCAGTAGGTAAAACCTCTGACTACTCTTATACTGCTCTACTGTGAGGAAGCCCAATATGGTCCCATGGAGAGAGGTGTCAGACATGGGATTGGAGAAGCCATCTTAAATATCCAGCCCAATTGAGCCTTCAGATGGAGGTGTGGGTTGAATTGTGCTCCTCAAAAAGATATGTTCAGGCCCTAAACACTGGTATCTGTGAATGTGACCTTATTTGGAAATGGGGTCTTTGTGGATATAATCGAATTAAGATGAGGTCATATTGGATTAGGGTGAGTTCTAAATTCAGTGTGACTTGTGTGCTTATAAGAAGAGGGAAATTTGGACAGACAGACATAGAGGCAGAAAGTCATGTGATGACAGATACAAGATGGGAGTGATGCAAGAGACCAGGAACACCAAGGATTGCTGGCAACTATCAGAACTGAAAGAGGCAAGAAAGGATTCTTCCCTACAGCCTTTGGAGGAAGCATGGCACTGCTGACACCTTGATGTGGGACTTCTACCATCTAGAATTGTGAGACAATACATTTCTTTTGTTTTAAGACACTCAGTTTGTACAACAGTACTGGGAAACTAATACAGATGGCTTCAGATACAGGCACCATCTGACTGCAGCCCCATGAGGAAACCCAAAAAAGCATCTTCCAGCTGAGCCCAGTCAATTCCCAGAACTGTGTGAGATAATAATAAATTGCTATTTTAAGCCACTAAGTTACATGATGATTTGTTACATAATAAGTGACAAATGAACAAGTTATTATCAAGATTTAACTTCATATACACAAAACACCAGCTCTGCATCTAGCACACGGTAGGCATTCAACAAGTGAGTGCAACTGTATTATACATTTATAATTTTAATTATATTTACATGTTTAAATAGTGTTTTAAATGTTTAAAAAGTACATTCATGTATACTATGTTATTTGCTGCTCGATGCAGTCCTAATAGAAAACATGAACTCTGTCATATTCTCATTTAACAAATGAGAAATTCAAACTGTGAATTTAAGTAATTTACCTAAAGTTATACAAACAAGCAGTGGTAGTGCTTGGCCTAGAATGCT
This sequence comes from Lipotes vexillifer, assembly GCF_000442215.2. NCBI lineage: Eukaryota > Metazoa > Chordata > Mammalia > Artiodactyla > Lipotidae > Lipotes > Lipotes vexillifer. The sequence continues at coordinate 2,197,588 of NW_006784004.1, read as the reverse complement.
AAGTCAAATAAAATACATGTAAATGTTAATCAGAGTACATTGTCTCAGAGATTGAGAAGTGAAGTCAGTTATTTAATTTTTACTGAGAGCTTACTGTGTGCCATTTTCCACTCCCTGTGCTAGATGCTGGATGCCGTCTTATTTCACTCCCACAATGACCCCTGTTACAGGCGTTATCCTAGCCCCACAGAATCAACACACACACACACACACACACATGCTGCACAGCTGAGGCTCTGAGCGGTTAAGTAACTTGCTCATACCCATGCTTCCTCCCTAACATCATGCAAGGAGTGTGCATTCTTTTCCTCTACAACCAAGGGAGGAGAATAAGCAGAATAATGTGAGAAAGATGTAGAATATGAGTAACATGAGTAACTCCCACGAAGAGAAAAGACCAGGTCAAGGAAAATAAGGTCAAGTTAAAGCAGCTGAATGCAGTGTAGGGATATTCATGTAGAAGAGAGGGTCATCACCAGACACTGAATAGGTAGGGGTGATGGACAGTATTGAGAGACACACTCTGTCAACAAAAGGAAGGGGTTGCAAAAGTGCAGGACCTTATGTCCAAATTCTTCTGAACTGACCGTTCACGTTGGTGGCAATACATTAGTTGGCTTATCTCTCTGCCGCGCTCTAACTTATCTCGCAGGTGCTGGCCCTCAGCTGATGGTAAACACGCAGGACTCATGAGCAATATTTGCTTAAAGAATGAAAATATGCCATTTTTTGGAAATTGCTTATAAAAGTACCTCCTAGCAAAGGAATTAGCATGGGTTAAACCTACCCCAAGAGTAGAAGAGTAGGTTAAACCTACTCTTTGACCCCAAGGAAGAGTAGGTTTTCAAAATTATCTCTGCTGCCAAGTCCACAATCGTCTTACAAAGGGATTCTCTGGAGTTCCATTCAGCTTCTCTAATTAGGTGATTTCTCTATCACAGTCAGCTGGAGACTAATCAACAGCTTCATTTACTGAACTTCAGGAAACTTAATTGGTGATAATCATAAAATTGTAAAAAAATCTGCAGAGATGTTTCACTGTTGCTGTAACATCGGCTTTAATACAAATTCGGTAGTTGTGGGTGTGTTTGTCTCTGTGTCTGTGTCTGTGTTTGTGTGTGGGTGTGTTTGTAAAGAGTGGATATTCAATTGGATGAAGAAGAAAAGAGATTCTTAAGGGAATGTTACAGATAATGGTCTGAAGGTAAAGACAAGGAGAAGGCTTCTGAAGATCATCATTTAGATACAAAAATGGAGGCCTATATAAACCCTGTTCTGACCTTATGCATATGAAGTATTTTTAAACCACTAAAGTCTTCAGAAACTGCACATAGTTTCTTATGAAAAAAAAAAAACTGTTCTCACTTAAAAGGAACTCCTGAAGTTAGAGAACTGAGCAAAGGAAAGATGAGACAGTAACTTATAATTCTCAAAAAGTATTAAATCCATATAAAACTCACAATGCAGAACAGTCACCCATGCACAGCCTAAATCTAACCACTTACTGCTTAAAAATCTGAATGCCTTTGGGAAGTGTACCAGAAAAGTCTAAGGATTTTTAACTTTTCCTAACCTCTTTATTGTCACCGAAATGAAGGTATACTAAAAACAATATGCTTACATAAACTAGAGTAATATAAATCAATATAGAATTTTCCAAACCTCCTGGATTGTTTTAAGATTAGAAGCAAAAAAGGAGAGAAAAAAGATAATTTTTTTTAAATCAATAAATAATTTGATCAGGTTCAACAAATAAGTAGAAGCATATTATCTAAAAGCCACCATAAAACCAGAACATTAAAAACAAATTGGTTCTTAATTTTAATAAGACTGCATTTTTGAAGGGATCTACTTTCCAGGGAAGGAAATATGAAATTCTGGTTGGAAAGAGAAATCATTACAATTTATCTTTTTGAATTCTAGCCAAATTATAAAAGGAATGATTCCATCAGTGATTTTTTAAAAATGAGTTTTGTAATATATTGCTAGTGTTAGACAGCAGCATGTTACCATTTTAATTACAAACTGTAGCAATTATTTTATGATAAAAACCTTAACATACAAAAAAGTGAACATTTTATATGAATATAAATTATGTCTACCGACTATCTATATACATATTTTAAATTTCCATAACTTACCAAATATCTACTCAGAAGTAGGTCATTTTGATAAAAGAAGGTCTTTAAGACATAGATGAATAATTCAAAATTTATGCATAATCTAAACATCTCAACTATTCATAATATAAGTACAGACACATTTTTCATTATTAATTTCCTTTAAAATGTATTAAATTTGATTGTTAATAAAATTTTTATTTAAGGCAGGCATATTTCTATGTGGAAATGTTTATGCCTAGCTAACACACATGTTTAAGTATATGATACTAGAAATATTGATGCAAAGACCCTATAGTTTTACTTTGTAAACCTCTTTGCATTTGTACTTAACTTTGAATCCTTTTTTTCAGCTTCTCTTTTCTAGTTAAGCACATTAAGACAATACTAAAAGACATTAAATATAAATTAGCAACTCTTTTGTAAAACAAAAGTTAATTTTCAAGACTTCCGCTTCTGGGAAGATGCAGTAGGCACACTTTTCTATATTCCTCCTACTAAGTATGATGTACAGCTAAAAACCTTGGAATAAAGGTATATACATATTACAAATTCTGAAAGTTAGAGAGCAAAAGAAAAATGTTCGCCATATTTGCACACCACATAACAAACAAAGGACTAGTATCCAGAATATTTAAAGAATTCTCAAAATCCAACATTGAAAACAATCCACTTAGAAAACAGGTAAAAAACATGAGCTGACATTTCACTACAGAATATACAGATGACAAATAAGCACATAAAAATACATTCACCATCTTCAGCCATTAGGGAATTGCAAAATAAAACCACAATGAAATATTACTACATACCTATGAGAATAGCTAAAATAAATAATAGTAATAACATCAAATGCTGGTGATGACAGTGAAACTGGACCACGCATGCTTTGCTAATAAGAATACATCAATAAAATGATACAACCACTCTGGAAAACAGTTGGACACCTTTTTTTCTTAAAAAAACTAAACATGTAACTACTATAAGACCCAGCAATTGAACTCCTTAAAATTTGCCCCAGAGAAATGAAAAGTTATGTCCACACAAAAGCCTATATATGAATGTTTATAGCAGCTTAACTCATGATGGCCCCAAACTGGAAACATCCAGTACTTTAATGAGTGACTGCTGAAACAAACTGTTATATCCATACCATGGAATCTCACTTAGCAAAAATAGGACTGAACTACTGATGGATGCAAGAAACTGGATGAATCTCCAGAGAATGACGTTGAGTGAAAACACCCAGTCCCAAAAGGTTACATACTGTGTGATTCCATTTATATAACATTCTTCAAACAGCAAAATTTAGAAACAGAGATTAGTGACTGACACCAGTTAACGAGGGGTTGGGAATGGCATGTATGGCTATAAAAGGGCAACAGGAGGAATTTTTGTGATAAAGGTACAAAACTTTAACATTATCACAAAAATTCCTCCTGCTGCCCTTTTATAGCCATACATACTTCATCCCCATTCCCAACGCCTCATTAACTGGTACCTTAACCATATCAATACAAATGCTGGTTGTGATATTATGCTATAGTTTTATAAGATGTTATCATTGGATGAAACCAGTAAAGGGCACATGAGACCGCACCAAATTATTTCTTACAAAGGCATAGGAGTCCACACACTTCAAGTAGATTGTTCAATCTAAAATTAAATAAATAATAAAACTGCAAGCTCTGGAAAGATATTCACAAAGGGGGTCACAAAGGAGATCTCCAGGTTTGGGATTTTTTTTTTTCTATTTTTCATTTATATTCTTTTCCTACAGTGAACTTATATTGCTTTGATAACAAGAAAGAGAAAATACAGTACTCTTATAATCTAAATTTTACACATAAGCATGTCCTTCTGTTCATATCATTATAAGGTTCTAAGACTAAAAGTCAACTTTTAAATTCATCCTCTAATATTAAAAACACAACCTGTGGGGCTTCCCTGGTGGCGCAGTGCTTGAGAGTCCGCCTGCCGATGCAGGAGACGCGGGTTCGTGCCCCGTTTCGGGAAGATCCCACATGCCGCGGAGCGGCTGGGCCCGTGAGCCATGGCCACTGAGCCTGCGCGTCCGGAGCCTGTGCTCCGCAAATGGGAGAGGCCACGACAGTGAGAGGCCCGCATAACGCAAGAAAAAAAAAAACAAAAAAACAAAAAAACAAAAAAACACAACCTGTGGTCAGGATATTTTATGGTGCGAATACGAACTTGTAATTTGAATAAAGTGAACGAGTTGATAGTAGGAGAACTGGCCTTACATTGTTTTCTACCCTAGGTTCTCTTAGAGCCATTAACATTTACGAAAATTAAATTTTCTTTCAGAGCTTAAAAGTGTTCTGAATCTTAGAGATTCTGACCTAATGGCTGTATTATGACTTTATTCTGCCAATTAGATAAAGTAGCATTGGGAATCACCTCATATCATTTTATCATTTTTGCTTGGCTGGAAAAAGTGTGTGCACACACATACACAAGCTTCCAATTTCTGCAAAGGATTCCTCTTAGTTCTTTAGAAAACTGCTGGCCTATTTTCAAAAGCTGAAAATAAGCTGGAGCCCAGTGCTCAGTTTCAGAAATCAAGAGGCTATTTAAGTTATGGTGATGGAGGGTTTCAGTGAACACAAAAGATGAAATAGAAGGAAGCTGGATAAAGATAATTCGGTTCCAGAACCCAAAGCGTGAGAGAAAATCAAGAAGTTAGAGGTCAGTATCATTGAAGAGGGAATGGTTTTGTAGCTCTAATTGATTCTGTAGTCTCCTAGAGGGAATGAACTTTTGGGAACATAAAAGTGTAGGGCATAAGCGTAAAATATATATCAGATACAGAACCAATAATTATCCCAGAATCATCTCAAACTGTAGTATAATTAAATTCTGGAGGCTTCAAGCAAAATTCTTCAAAGTTATCTCCTTGTAGTCCTCTAAAGTAATAACCTTGACCATATGCCCTAAGAAACCCAAGTTTTCATTAATAATATGGCAGAGCTTATCAGTCTTAATTTAAAACATTACTGTGAAAAGGAATATAAATTCGTAAACTGTTAAAATCTTACATGAATGTAAAAGTGTTAGGTCACCTCCATTATCCTGTTGCCGTAAAACTATAGAGTGTGATTAGTCTGAAAGGCTAAGTTAGGCTTGAAATAAACCTTGTCATGTGATGCAAATTACTTGCGGAATTTGCTTTGTGCCTAACTTCTGTTTAGTGTTAGGTCTGCCATCTAGTGGCCACATAAATAAGTACAAGCTGTCATCATAAATTAAAGATCATATGAAAATTTTAGGTCATCCAAATGGGCTATTTCAACACTGCTTCCAAGCATAAGCAGACAAAAAATTAAAAAATTAACTGGTGGTAGGAAAATTTTTATTCAAGGATTTCATTAAATATAACTGCTTACTTAAAACACTTAAAATTTGCTTTTTGAGTACAAAAGCAAATTAATAACTTTTTTATATTTATGCTGACTTCAAAATAAAAAATTATATTCATAAACTTTCACTGAGTTTAAAAGAAATAAAGTAACTGTCTTGTTAATTATTTTCACTTAATTATCTTTTATTTTAAACACATGTTTATCTTTCCTACTTCTTAAACAATGAAATAAAATGTTCTCCAGTACTTGGATTTGCGCTATCTGCCAATTTGCCAAAGAATCAACAGTTATAAAATAAAACATAGGGCTTCCCTGGTGGCACAGTGGTTGAGAGTCCGCCTGCCGATGCAGGGGACATGGGTTCGTGCCCCGGTCCGGGAAGATCCCACATGCCACGGAGCGGCTGGGCCCGTGAGCCATGGCCGCTGAGCCTGCACGTCCGGAGCCTGTGCTCAACGGGAGAGGCCACAACAGTGAGAAGGCCACGTACCGCAAAAACTAATAATTTAAAAAATAAAATAAAACATAAACACAGTTTCAAAATTTGGACTCTTAAATATACAAATATAATATTAAAAAGATACAAAGACCCTTTGGAGTTAAAAAAATTAGTATTGGGGCTTCCCTGGTGGCGCAGTGGTTGGGAGTCCGCCTGCCGATGCGGGGCGCGCGGGTTCGTGCCCCGGTCCGGGAGGATCCCGCGTGCCGCGGAGCGGCTGGGCCCGTGGGCCGTGGCCGCTGGGCCTGCGCGTCCAGAGCCTGTGCTCCGCGGCGGGAGAGGCCGCGGGGGGGAGAGGCCCGCGTACCACAAAAAAAAAAAAATTAGTATTGTTTTATTTGTTAATGGAAGTGACAGATAATGTTAGGCCCTCCACACTCAGTCTCCTGGCATAATTTTAGTAGCTGTCTGTCCAAAGCTATATGCTCCACTCCCACCCCCATTTCCTTCCAGAGTTCTAATCTGATGGCTTCTTTTCTAAAAGCCCCAATATTTTAAAATGGCTTATTCATATGACTGAAAATGACGCTTGCAGTATGTCCAAGTATACTGAATACACCCTTAGAAGTATTTACAAGCTAAATTCATTAGACAGATGCCCAATATTCATGTTTCAATGTTACAATTGTTATCTTAATTTGTTTGTTTTCTCAACTGGTATATCTATGCAAATTACACTCCTTTGACATTCTAATCAGTTATGGTAAAAGCATTCAACTGAAAAAAATATAAAAAATCCAATAGCCATTAGCCATGTTTCTCATTACTGCCGCATGCAGTTAAATCTCCTCTTCAGTTTATTACTGCTTGAGATAACAAGTTAGCATCACACTGTTCAAACTGGAAGTACAGGTAATTTTGCAATTGCTGATACTGTGTTAAAATGTCCTATGATAATCCACTAACCTATATTCCATGTTGTTGACACCCAAACAAGTACCTGCAAAAGGCAGTCAAAATAATGGAACGATATGCAAACTGCTTAATCCTTGACTTTGTGTTGCCCATATTTAATTTTAATTCATAAATATAACCTTTTGCAGCCAACTACGGGAGCGTCAAAGTACAATAAACTCCAATTTAAGGCATGAATGCTAGTGGATACACTTATTTCTAAGACAGTATCTCACGTGACTTCTGAGAGTTATTCTGTTAAGACTCACTCTGAGAATAAGCACCCCAGTGTGTGGACTGTTCTTTTTCTACTTAATCTGAATACTTTCTAACAATGTGGCCAAACTCCCAAGATCTTGTGAAAGAAAGAAAGAAGAAAAAAGGAAAGAAAGAAAGAAAGAAAGAAAGAAAGAAAGAAAGAAAGAAAGAAAGGAAGAAAGAAAGGAAGAAAGAAAGGAAGAAAGAAAGGAAGAAAGAAAGAAAGAAAGAAAAGAAAGTAAGGAAGAAGAAAGAAAGAAAGAAAGGAAGGAAGGAAGGAAGGAAGAAAGGAAGAAAGAAAGAAAGAAAGAAAGGAAGGAAGAAAGAAAGAAAAGAAAGGAAGGAAGGAAGGAAGAAAGAAAGAAAGAAAGAGAAAGAAAGAAAAAGAGAAGAGAGAGGGAGGGAGGGAGGGAGGGAAGATGGATTTGTTTTTACAAAAAAAATAATTTCAGATTTCTAAATGAGAGCAAAATATCCATACTCATAGCAAAATCAGTCACAAGATTAAAGCCATGATCTCTAAGAATCAAAAGTCCTTTACTTATTACTCTACTATGTGTCAGAGACCTATACAGGGCCAGGCTCATGAAGGGGAATGTAACATTAAATGAGCATTTTTTAAAAAACTACAGTGTGGTAAAATGAGCGCTCACTATGAAGTCTGGCTCCAGAAGCCTCCCTAGAAAAGTCCTCACTACCGGGACAGCTTTTGTAGCAATTTCCTCAGGGGAAAATCCATCAAGAAAGGGGATTTATTTTCAAGAGACAAGATGGTTACCATATCTCAAAGAGGATACAACACTCAGAGGTGGGGGTCAGAGACACAAATCTTTAGACAGCCCATCCCCCAGAGCAGGGTCTGGACGTCACAATCCAAGGGCCAACTCCAGCCCTCCATCTGCTTTTGTAAATAAAGTTTTACTTTCTATATCCATTTGTTTCCATATCATGTATAACTTCTTTGCAATGTAACAATAGAGTTGAGTAGTTGCCACAGTGTCCCTATAGTTACACAAAGCCTAAAATATTTATTATCTAGCATTTTACAGAAAAACTTTGTCAACCCAACCCTTGTCCAGATAGCAATTGCACTTCTCATTCCCCAAACATGCCTTATACTTTTCTTTTTAGAAAAAGAAATCCCTTCTACTGCTTCATGGACATTTGGGTTGGGTCTAATACTTTGATTTTTGCTCAGTCCTGTTTCTATGAATTCTCTTGTACATGTCTCCCGATTTACAAAAGATTTAAATAATCTTTTGTGGTTTTAGTTTGCATTTTTGTCATTACAAATGACACTGAGGGACTTCCCTGGTGGCACAGTGGTTAAGAATCCACCTGCCAATGCAGGGGACAATGGTTCAAGCCCTGGTCTGGGAAGATCCCACATGCCACGGAGCAACTAAGCCCGTGTGCCACAACTACTGAGCCTGCGCTCTAGAGCCCATGAGCCAAAACTACTGAGCGCGTGTGCCGCAACTACTGAGCCCGCATGCCTAGAGCCCATGCTCTGCAACAAGAGAAGCCACCACAATGAGAAGCTCGCGCACCACAGTGAAAAATAGCCCCCACTCGCCACAAATAGAGAAAGCCCGTGCACGGCAATGAAGACCCAATGCAGCCATAAATAAATAAATAAATAAATAATAAAACAAATGACGCTGAGTATCTTTTCAGATAGGGCCATTAATAACCATTAATATTTCATCTTCTATGAAAAGTCTATTTATTTAAATCTTTGGCTTTTTTTCCCTTTTAGTCTGTTAACCTTTTAGCTTTATCATATTGAAGGGTTTTTGCTTATATATACCAGATACTACTTCTTTGTCAATTATATATTGTAAATGTCTTGTTAATTTTATGGCATGTCTTCCCACTCTCGATATGAGGACTTTTCACAAGAAATTCTTAATTTGAATGTAATTGAATTTACCTATATTTTTTCTGTATGGTATGCAATTTCATACCTTGTTTACTAAAACCTTCCCTATCCTAAGTTCACATAGGTATTTTTCTACATTATACTCTAAAAATGTTACCTAATCTGGAATTTAGTTTTGTATATAATAAGATAGGGAGATAATTCCATTTTTATGTAACCATTTTTTTTCCAGCATCATGTACTGAGAAGTCTTTTTCCATTGTTTTATAATGCTAATAACTCTGTATCATAAATCAAATTCACTTATGTTTAAAGTTCTCCTAAATTCTATTATTTCAGATTGTTCCAACTGGAACAAGATAACGGTTGTCTTAATCTTTTAATTCTGTCTATATTCAATTTGTATATTTTGAGTCAACATTATTTCACCATTAAAAAATTGTTATATCTTTCTGTCAAATCAAACCACTTATCCTTATGCATTGACTCCCTTTATTCATATTCTTTATTTCTACTAATGCATTTTGCACTGAAATTTTTTCTTTAATATAGCTACATGAGTATTACTATGAAGAATGTTCACCAGATGTATCTTAATTCATCTATTAACTTTCAATCCTTGTATGCATAGAAATCTTATTTGTAGAGCAAAACTGTTTTGCAATGAATTGCACTGTTGTTGAACAAATATTTGTAACCTATTTTTGCATGACCTTGCTATAAACTTTCTGAATGTGATAATTATCATCATGCTTCATGCAACTCTGCATAGCACCCATCACTAAAGAAACTGCATCATTGGGTGCAACACATAATGACTTCTCCTAACCTTCCCACTGAATCATCTAAAGCAGTGTAATTATTAATTAAGAAGCAATTTACTAATCAATGAGTTTTTTACTTTATCAAAAATTTAAGTAAGGAAACAGAAAAAGCATCACCTTGAATAATAAATTTAGTAGACACACTGATAAGATGGCAGACACCAGTAATATAACAGTAATAAAGAACAATTTTAAACAAAGGTTTACAGCAGATTGATGACTATACAGATATAACTGTCCACTTAGTATTAATAGTTAGAATATTTGAAAACAAATGCTTGAATGAATATAACTTGTTCTGCAAATAAGTAAAAACCAAAATATTGGAAATGAGTTATTCAAAGTTGTAAGTGAATTCATGAAAATGAATAACACATTTGCAAAATGCATTGTACATGCAATTACAATACTGATATTGTACCCTTAAATGACATAAAGGTATAGAGTTTTACATCAGGAAATTGTTGAAAATCCTGAGATTTCAATAATATATTTTTATTCACAGAGAAGCTGATCCTCCTATGTAGAATTTTCCTTTAGATTTAATAATTAAAGGGATATCTTATTAGCAAATCTAAAATAATCCACAGTCCTAGAGTCCTATATGTTTTCATGTTTAGATAAATAATTGGAATCAAATGATTCACTCCATTGTTTAACAGATAAAATGTTTGCCTGAAGTTTATGAGTTAAACAATACAAAAAACTGTGAAAGAGTCATGCTCTACAGATTGTGTGAAGGGTAGTTTTGGATTTAAAAAATGTCTACATAACTGTTGTATATTAGGATCTGAATAAAGTATAAGGGTAATGTGAACATGTGAGTTTGTGTGTGTGTGTATGCACTTATATACATATGTATTCACACACACATATATGTTTATCTCTGGAGACACATATGTATGTAGTCATACGTACACACATGCTTAATACATGAACATGTATTGCAAAATTTATGGACTTAGAACAAAAATTCAATTTTGGAAAAATTCACTAATGATGTTTAGTCAATGTTACAACTTGAATCTTAAAGAAAGATTATGAAGGTGGGAGCAGTATTGTCTGTGTACGCTTAAGGAAAACCTTCATCATTATCTTAAATATTTAATGTAAAAAAGAATGATATTAAAGTAAAAATCTGTTTTCATTATTATAATATCAACATTTTATGTGTTAACTATTTTAAAAATTCTCACACACTTAAATGTAATTTTAGGGCTATCCCCGGTGGCGCAGTGGTTGAGAGTCCGCCTGCCGATGCAGGGGACACGGGTTCATGCCCTGGTCCAGGAAGATCCCACATGCCGCGGAGCAGCTAGGCCCGTGAGCCATGGGCTCTGAGCCTGCGTGTCTGGAGCCTGTGCTCCTCAACGGGAGAGGCCACAACAGTGAGAGGCCCGCGTACCACAAAAAAAAAAAAAAATGTAATTTAAAAAATAAAATTATCTGAATTATTGTAACATGCTTTCCTTCTGTCAGGAGAAACATTTGAGGCATTTGCTATCAATTACTTGTACAAACTTTACCAGCAATGGAGACTATGAAGAATTTGATGTGGTTGATATCACCAGGAATGCTGGTGAAAGGACCTCCAAAACT
>NW_006784004.1:2165490-2186122 GCF_000442215.2 Lipotes vexillifer | reverse complement strand
TCTTTCCCTCCATAAAAGCAAGAGGAACACTGGCAAAATTGTCAAAATCAACTCGTTTAGAAATCAAAACTAAGCAAAAGCTCTTAATAATACAGGTAGTGTTTATTTGAGAAAAATGGCTGAATCTTGGTAAGAACAGGAAGTTCTGTGGTATTTTAATTTGCCCTAATACCATCCTTCTCTCTCCAAACATTTCCCTTGAAAACCAATAACCCTATGATCACAGTAAAAACTTTTTAGAAGTGTAATCATGTCTGCAGGGGGCAGAATGAATTTAGAGTAACTCCAAGGCCTGTTTTCCAGAAATCTGTCATTATTTGATCTGCCCAAGAGTTCCCTGGAAAATCCCATGTGCAAAACACCTCTTTACCTGACCTGACTCAGAAAATTCAAGAGCAAGCAACCTTTTCCCCATGGGCATTTGTTATAAAGAATCATCAGCAATTGTCAAACATTATAGATAGCAGCAGTGGTATACCAGTTGGAGAAAACAACAAATTGGCCAAAAAGGTTAGAGGAAAAGTTGGGAATGAGGCGTCCACAAGTGGATTTGAAAAGCTGTGACATAATCCTGGGAGTCTAGAATGTCATGATCATGTTCACAGCTGTGTGCATACCCAGGAAAAACTAGGGGAGGCCCTAAGCTGTCACCTTGGAAGGATATTGAGGTTCTGTGCAATCAGGAAGTAAGGGCTAAGTGGAATTGTAAACTACCTGTATGATCATTGAAGGTGTGCTACAACATGCACACTGAGCTCTTAGGTAGATTTGTGTCTCTGATTTATCTTAGAGATTCTTGAGTTTTGGGATATATGAAGAAACAATGGCCAAAAAATCTCAGATTTAAAAAAATAAATCTGCATATCCCAAAACTCAAGAATCTCTAAGATAAATCAGAGACACACACACCAAAATACACCAAATCTACCTAAAATCAAGACAGATTCCTGAAACAACAAAAGCGATGTGACTCAATACAAGGGATCCTCAACAAAATTAACAGCTAATTTGTCATCAGAAACCCAGGAGGCCAGAAGACAGTGAGATGACACAGAGGAACACAGAGAAGGGGAGGAATAGTCAAACAATAATTCTATAGCTAGCAAAAATGTGCTACAAAATGAAGGAGACATTAAAATATTACCAAACAATTTGTGTCTTATACCTAAAGGTTGTAAATAATATATAATGCAAATAATAACCAAAAGAGAACTGCAGAGGCTATGCTGACACCAGACAAAATAGACAAAGATTTTAAGTAAAAAAGTGTTACTAGAGGGATTCCCTGGTGGCGCAGTGGTTGAGAGTCCATGTGCCGATGCAGGGGACACAGGTTCATGCCCTGGTCCAGGAAGATCCCACATGCCGCAGAGCGGCTAGGCCCGTGAGCCATGGCTGCTGAGCCTGCGCGTCCGGAGCCTGTGCTCCGCAACGGGAGAGGCCACAACAGTGAGAGGCCCATGTACCGCAAAAAAAAAAAAAAAAATGTTACTAGAGACAAACAATGATACTTTATAATGATAAAAGGGTCATTCCATCAAGAAGATACAATATCTATAAACATATGTGCTTGTGGTCTGTTGAAATTTGCCCCACCCAAAGATATCTATGTCCTAATCTATGTATCTTGTGACTGTTACATTATGTGGCATATATTATTTTTTAATTATTTAATCACACTTTCCAGATGTAATTAATTTATGGATCTTGAGATAGGAAGATTATCTTGAACAGTGGGCCCTGAATGAAATCCCATGTATCTTTACAAGAGGGAGGAAGAAGGAGATTTGACACATACAGAGGAGAAAGAAATGTGAAAATTGACCAAAGAGAGATTTGAAGATTGGAGTGATGTGGCCACAACCAAAGGAATGTCAGAAGTCATTAAAAACTGGAAAAGGCAAGGAATTGAATCTCCCCTAGAACCTCTGGAGGGATGGCACCCTTGTGGATGTCTTGATTTTGGTCTAGTGAAACTATTTCAGACTTCTGGCCTCCCAAACTGTGAAAGACTGCTTCTGTTGCATTAAGCCACCAAGTTTCTGGTAATTTGTGACAGTAACCACAGGAAAATAATACAATAATCCTATACACAGAGTGTCAAAATTTATTAAATAAAACTCAAAAAATAAACAAAGGAAGAAATGGACAATAATGGTTGAAGAGTTCAAAATCTCACTTTTGTTAATAGATACAACTAGACAGAAGGATCAACATGGATATAGAAGATGTGAACATAACTATAAACAACTTAGAACTAACAGATATCTGTGGACCACTCCAGCCAATAAGAACAGAGTATATATTGCTCTCAAATGCATACAGATTATACACCAGGATAGACCATATATCAATATTAGGCAATAAAACAATCTCAAAATATTTAAAGGATAGAAATCACATAAAGTTCCCTGACCACAGATAATGATATCAGAAAAAAATGCAAGAGGAAAATTTGGGAAATTCACACATATAGGAAATTAAATCACATAATCCTAAAAAGTCAGTAAATCAAAAAAGAAATTACAAGGAAATTTGAAAATACTGATAGGTAAATGAAAATGAAAACACAATATGTAAAAACTTGTGGGATGCAGCTAAGGCAATACTTGGGAGGAATGCACAGCTGCAGAAGCCTATATTTTAAAAAAAAATAGAAGAGTCATCCTAAACCAATAACCTAACCTTTCTGCTTAAGAAACTAGAAAAGAGGTAAAACTAAACCCAAAGAAGAAAGGGAGATAATAAAGATTCGAGTTGAAATAAATGAATTAGAGAATAGAAAAACAGTAGAGAAAATCAACAAAACTAAAAATTGGTTCTTTGAAAAGATCAATAAAATTAACAAAACTTTAACTAGACTGATAAAGAATAAAAAGAGAAAACTCATATTACTAAAATAGGGAAGGAAAAATGGACATCATTTTGATCTTAAAGAAATAACAATTTTATGCCAAAAAATATACACAGATAAAAACAAATTGCTAGAAAGACAAAAAAATACCAAATGACTCAAGAAGAAATAGAAAATCTGAATAGACCTTTAACAACTAGAGATTGAGTCAGTAATCAAAAATCTTCCCACGAACAAATGACTAGGACTAGAGAGATATACAAGTGAATTCTACTAAATGTTTAAAAAATAATTAATACCAATTCTTCACAAACTGTTTCAAAAACTAAAAGAAGGGGAAGTACTTTCCATCTTGTTCTATAAGGCCAGTATTATTAAAAAGCAGAAAAAGATAGCCAAGAAAGGAAAAATAGAGAACAACATCTCTTATGAATATACACAATAAAATCTTCAACAAAATGCTAGTAAATTAAGTCTAGCAACATGTTACAAAATGATACACCATTACCAAGAGGGATTTATCCCAGGAATGCAAGCTGGTTCAATACAATCTATATAATATACTATATTAATGAATAACTAAACATACACACACACACAATCACATCAATAGTTGTGGTAAAAAGTGTTTGACAAAATTGAAGAAAATTTCATGATTAAAAGACAAAAAAAATGGAAACGGAACAGAATTAAGCTCCCTCCACATGACAAAGGACATCCATGAAAAACCCATAGATACCATCATACTTAATGTTGAAAGTCTCAAATATTTCCCTTAATATCCTGGAACAAGACAAGAATATCCACTCTCACCATTCTATTCAACATTATCCTGTAGGTTCTAGCCGGATAAGTTCAGCTAAATAAATAAATAAATAGTATCTAGATTAGAAAGGAAAGAGTAAAACTGTGTCTATTTGCAGATGTCATACTCTTCTGCACAGATAATCCTAAGGAATACACACACACACACAATTAGAGATTATAAACAAGTAGAGCAAGACT
Organism: Lipotes vexillifer; assembly: GCF_000442215.2. NCBI lineage: Eukaryota > Metazoa > Chordata > Mammalia > Artiodactyla > Lipotidae > Lipotes > Lipotes vexillifer. The sequence goes on along the minus strand of NW_006784004.1, from coordinate 2,182,263 downwards.
GCAGAATACAAAAATCAATATACATTACCAATTTTATTTCTATGTATTATATGGGCAATCTGAAATAAAATCAGAAAGCAATTTCATTTCCAGTAATACCAAAAAAGAATAAAATGCTTATGAATAAATCTAACAAAATAACAATATGACATGTATACCAAAAACTACAAAACACTGAAAGGAATTAAAGAAGACCAACATAAAAGGGAAAATATCCTATAGCCATAAATCAGAAGACTTAACACTGTTAAGATGAAAATACTATCCAAATTATTATACAGATTCAATGCAGTTCTTATCAGTATTGCAGTTGCCTTTTTTGTAGACCTTGACAAGTTTATCTTAAAATTCATACAGAAATGCAGCAAACCCAGAATTGCCAAAACTATCTTAGAACAAAAAGAAAGTTGGAGGACTTACAACTCATGATTTCAAAACTTAACTACAGAGCTACGGTATTCATAGTACTATAGTTTATGTGGTACAAGCATAAAGATAGATGTGTGTGTGTGTGTGTGTGTGTGTGTGTGTGTGTGTGTGTGTGTATTTCTCTCAGTGGAATAGAATTGAGAGTTCAGAAATGAGCCTTTACATTTATAGTCAATGATTTTGAACAAATGTACTAAGATAATTCAATAGGAAAGAACAGTGTTTCTGAAAAATTTTACTTGGACAAGCAGATATCCACATACAAGTGATTAAAACTGGATCCCTTCCTCACATCATAAACAAAACCTAAATTAAAATGCATTAAACACCTAAATGTATTAGTTGAAACAATAACTCTTAGAAGAAAAGAGAGGTATAAACACCACAACCTTGAGTTTGGCAATGGTTTCTTAGTTATGATACTGAAAGCAAAAGCAATAAAAAAATATACATATATTGGATTTCTTCAAAATCAAAAATGTTTGTGCTTCAAAGGATATCATCAATAAAATGATATAAAATATTTGTGAAACAATTGTCTGATGGTACATATCTAGGATATATAAATAACTATTACAGCTCAATAATAAAAATACAAAATAACCTAACTTTAAAAAATTGGCAGAGGATTTAAATAAACATTCCTCCAAAGTAGATATACAAAGGGCCAATAAACACATAAAGAGATGCTTAACATCATTAAGCATAGGAAATTTAAGGAAAAAACTGTTAATTCTTAGTAGACATACAACTCAACTGATAGAAGTTGAAGTGTGTGTCATATGGAAGAAGGGTCTTCTGGACCTGGGAGTGCCCTATGACTAGCTGTAGAGTGCTGTGGACGTCAGATGGAGTGGACTTTATCATTAATCTGTTTACTAAAGGTTAGTTGGAAGAGATTTTATTATACTATACAAAATCTCATGTCACAGAGCGTTTAGTATAGATCTTGTTCAGCAGTGATTTTCCCTTTAGCTACTCTTCTCACAAACACCTAACTTAGTCAATGTCCCCCGTACATGGTTCATAAGAAGTCTCTGATGAGTCATTTTCCTGGTTATGCATACTCAGTACCTGAGCTAAGTTTCCTTTCTTCATTAGCAAAACCTGAGTTCTAATCTGTTCTTTTTTTTCCCCTTATGTCTTATGCTTGTTTTATTTCTAATGTTCTATCTGTCATGAACTTCTTTCTACATCTTCTAATCTCGTGATGTCTTTCATAAGGTTTAGAAAGGCTCCGAGCAGGGTAACTGGCCCATCATCATCTCTCTGTAGCTCCAGAACGAGGAGAATTCAGTGAAACAAGTTAAATCTTCGCAAAGATCCTGCCTACCAGCTGGTAGATTGTTCCTGAAAAACAAGGGCCCTTCACTTTCATAGTCTGGGTATAAACTGCAGTGACTCCAGTGCATAAGACCTTCAGAAAGTCTACCCAACAAGACCTCTCACAATTGTATTCCCGGAGCTTATGGCCATTAATAAGTTTTCAATATCCACATTTATTCATAGTATATTGGAAGTAAAGGATAAGATTTCTAGAGCAAATCAGAGTATTATACCTTCTGCGATAATATGATGACAGTCAGATGGACAGGCCTACACATACAAAAGGGGATTCTATCACTACTGAAGAGTAACTCAGAGATTATAAACTGGAGAGCTTATATACACATGGTTCCATTCACCTCCTAAGAGAAGGAGAAAAATTTTGCTCCCTACTTGTAGTAGGGAGCAAAAATTCTCTTAGAGAATTTCTAGATTCTTGTATTCTTACACTTTGGAATGGAAATAAATGTGCCCACAGAAAAAATAAGACAAGACTCTATATGCTTACAACCTTTGAAAAGTCTCCATGGTCTCAGGCTTCATCCTTCTTTGAACTGTAAACACGTGCCAGGGGAGGTAAATTTCTCCAGATAGTCTCTCACTGTCTTATCCTTTAAATTCCAAGGGTTATCCTTTAAACCAATTAGTAGGTTTCTTTGTTCCCAAAACCCAAACCATACAGAAACGAAAATGTGTCCTCTAAAGCTCCACAGTTACACTTCCGCCCTCACAGTCTCTGCTTTGCAATGCTGCCCAAGCCTTGGCCCTGCCTCCATGTAAGCTGTATGACTTTTTTTCATTCCTATGACACCCATGCAGTTTTCTATTCATGGCTTAGACTAGATACTCAGATTTGGAAATATTACTGCATGATTTCCTAATCTTGGATCTGGGTCCCATGGTCTGCCTACTGAGATTTTCTGTCTCTTTTTTTGGGGGACAGACTATATACATAATGAGCCTGAACACTAAAGTCCCCAGAGTGGTCAAGTTCTGAGATGGTTGTTCCTTGAGTCCAGCTCTCATGGATGGGTGAGGCTTCATTGTGAGGTAGCCTGAGGCACCTCTTCTTTCTCCAGGCTCATTTTCAAATGTCAAGATATCCAATTATTTTTGTGGTCTCAAGCGCCTCATAATTCTACCAGGAATCCCATTTACTTCCACTTGACCATCAAGAAAGTCTACCTTTTTGTTCTGAAATTCTCCCTTAGCAAATTAAAGACATCTTCAGTTAGCTTTTTGCTTAATTAATACTTTTAACCCTGCCAGCTAAATACTTCCAACTACATCATCATTTTTGAGAAAGGATTTTCCAAATTTTAGTAATATCTCCACCTCTCTCAACATACTCTCAGTAGTTAAATACTGCCTATGTATTGATTGCATACAGAAAACAGTTTACTGTAAGAAAGGAGTTTCACGCCATACCCACACATCCAGCAAATATTTGGTGCTACGGAATAGAAAGAACTTTTTGAAATATCATCCCAAAGATTTACCCTGTGTTTCTGATGTCCCAGTAACTTTAAGTTGATAAGAAAACTTGAAGTAAGGTAAGTGAACTCCACAAATTCATAACACTTTCAGTAGCTTTAGGGACTAAATAAGCATGACTATAATGACCACATACAAATAAACTAAAACCTTTTTTCCCCCAGTATTTTAAATATAAACACTCAAATGCTTAACAGGAACAACAAAAACTGTGCGTGATCTGACCCTTGCCTTCATTCCTAGATTTACTGCCCGCGGGCTTTAAACTAGTCTGCCTTTATTTTTCAAGAATAACATTTTCTCCCATTTTAGGGTTTTTGCAATTTCTCTGCCCCTTGCCTGAAACATTTTTTAAGTCTCCCACGTTGTATAACTAAATTTCTTTGCATGTAAGTTGTCTTACAATTGTTTCTTTCATTTCAAGTGGTTAACTCTCATTGAAATTATCTTGTTTGCGTAATTATTTGATTGATTACATCTCTTCCACCAGCCTTACTAGTTCCCTGAGAACAGGGGCCATCTGTTTTTTGCCCCCTATTGCATCTCTAGTGTGTAACACAGTGCCTCACAACGAAAAGGCCTTCAATAAATTTTTGTGAATAAAGTTGGTGAATAAATCATAGAAAGATTTCCTTAGAAAATATAAAGGTGTATGCCTCTATTTATTGGCAGTAATGAAAGCCATGACAATTTGCCAGGTCTGGTGGGAGAAGGTAGAGTGAGAAGAGGGTCAAGAAATAAACCTTGAGGGCTTCCCTGGTGGCGCAGTGGTTGGGAGTCTGCCTGCCGGTGCAGGGGACACGGGTTCGTGCCCCGGTCCAGGAGGATCCCCCATGCCGCGGAGCGGCTGGGCCCGTGAGCCATGGCCGCTGAGCCTGCGTGTCCGAAGCCTGTGCTCCACAATGGGAGAGGCCAGAACAGTGAGAGGCCCGCATACCACAAAAAACACACACACACACACACACACACACACACAAAAAGTAAAATGAAATAAACCTTGAGGGACTCAATAAATAATGGCTGGTCAGAGAAAGATGCTACTGCAAAAAGAATCTGAAAAGACATAGACAGAGTGTTGGATAAACACCATAAGACCATGGTGTCAGAGAAACAAGGGAAGAGAATGGCTATGGAAAGACCAAGTGAATCAAATGCTCAGACATATCCACTGGATTTGACAAGGAGGTCACTAGTGGCGATAGTGAAAGTTGGTATGACAGCTTGATGAGAATGGAAGTCATATCATACCAACAAATCTCAGGGCCAATACTGAACTACATAATCTGAAAGAATTATCAACCCAGAAATTGTCCCTAAAAATAATGCTGCATTATCTAAAATCAAATATGAATCTGACTGAGGCTTCTCAATGTAATTACATATTAGTAATTAATTCAGTTATCCTTATTCCTTAATGCACTCCCTCATTTATTTCAGTATGAAAACACAATTCACAGAGGATTTCTTTCCAAAAAGCGTGGCAACATATACTGGGCTATTCTGTATTTGCTAATAACCCATCTCATAGCTCTTGTGGGTGCATAATATTCACTGAAGTCAATAAGAATTATGGGCACAGAAGTGCTGCAAGGCTGAGTCTTTAATACTCAAGAATATATTGTCTATACACAGCCAAACAGCACTTGTGAATATAATTCTAATAAAACCTAGCATGTCTTTTCTTTCAGGGAGGAAGAAAAAAATGATGGAAATTTCAATATGGTATATTCTGGAAACAGTGTGCTTGTGGAACAGCCAGAGGGATTTTCAAAATTTGATAATCTAAATGTAGACAACTATTCTAATGTAGGAGCAATATAGTAAGAGGCCACAGTATTAGACTATAGGTATGACATGGGAGAGACTTTGTAAAATAGCAGAATTAACATTTTTCTTAGGAAAGTATTTCAATAACTATAACTAAATTTCTCACTAAGCATTTGATATGCCAAAATAAATTTAAAATATAAACCAACCTACTACTGAAAATACTATATGAAATTTGTATGAATACTCTATGAAATTTACTTATGTCAAGAATTTGAAACAGACACGTGAGAAAGGATATCAATACCCACTATGTTTCTTTTCTCAGATTTACCAGGCACGCACATCCTATTCTCTGTTCTTGTGACATGGCTCTGCAGAGTGTCTCATTATTCACCAGCTGAAGCCTAGTTATGTTAGACCAGCATTGGGAGGACCAAGTTAAGTAAATTTATGTCTAAAATCAGGCTTTATTCTGCCTTGTCCCACCACTGAGGTAAGGAGAATTCCTGAGTATATTTCATGTGTTATTCAAGTGACTCAAAGGAATATACTTTGTTCTAGGAGCAAAACTAATTTGCTATATGAAGTACAGGCAACCTCTTAATGGTGTATCTGCACACACACTTTAAAAATGACATTAAAGGGCTTCCCTGGTGGCGCAGTTGTTGGGAGTCCGCCTGCCGATGCAGGGGACGCGGGTCCGTGCCCCGGTCCGGGAGGGTCCCGCATGCTGCGGGGTGGCTGGGCCCGTGGGCCGTGGCCGCTGGGCCTGCGCGTCTGGAGCCTGTGCTCCGCGACGGGAGAGGCCACAACAGCAGTGAGAGGCCCGCGTAACGCAAAAAAAAAAAAAAAAAGACATTAAATCATTTAGGTAGACTCCTATGTATAAATGTTTAGTTTAGATGGAATATCTCTAACAAAATGAAAGGAGTACTGGCCACTGATAAATGGAGCCTACAATTTTCACTGCAGCTAAATATCACTGAGAATTAGAGGACAGATCAAAAGCTTCCCTGTATCATTTTTTTTAGATGACCCTTTATTTCCTCTACAGATAACACTACTGAAAACAGGTTAAGACGTTTCTATCAATCAGCAATATCTAAAATGCAATCTTTGAGCGGCTGTCATATACCACAAGTGGGGAAGGGGAGGAAGAAAAGAAAAAGAAAACAGGCAATATTTACATTTAACTAAGATTGTGAATATGCTGGACATTACTGATAAAGTAAATAATATTTATTAAGAATTACTGCAGATGAATTCATTTGTATTGCTGGGATCAAATCCTTTTGGGAGATGTGTATACCTCTTTCTGTTATCACCGTAGTACATTTATTCAATGCCAGTAATATACCAGGTGCTGCAGCAGAAGCAAACCAGATGGTCCCATAGTTTCCACATGGAGAACAAACTTGGGCAAGTCCTTGAATGCATTTTATTTAAATCTTCCCTATTTTCTATAGAAAAGTGTCAACTGGAGTAAGTCACTGTGCTATCTAAGGCAGAGTGAAATTAATGGAACATTGTCAATATCTCCTCTAATTTTTATTGCTTGTGCTGACTTAGACAAAATATCTATTTTTATAGTGAGATGAACATATATACAGAATGTTAACAGATTCTGAAAAAAGTAAAATCCTCCTGGGTGAACACATGTTAGCTAGGACCACAATAATGAGCTATAAATTAAGGTTGTAAAACACTGCCAACAGCTTGTAAAAACATCTATCTATAACTACTGCCTAGCTCCATACATACATACATACATACACACACACACACACACACACACACACACACTTAGCCATAGGACATGTTTACCAAGGGATATTTGTGATATTAGAAGCATTCTAAATTCTTCAAAGAAGGAAATTATTAAAAGAAAGTCATATAATATTTACACTAAATCATTCTATGTAAATGTTGAAAGAATGTGGTTTATTTTCAGCTTCCAAATTGGAAAGATATACATAGTATAAAAGAATGAAAAAAAGTTTATGGAAATGCGGAACAGAAGTTAAAATTTTAAAAGTCTATATAGGCCAGCCAGATAACATTAATGAATGAAGTAGGTGTCAGGCCCAGACTCCTTGGAAAACTGTCTGAGGCAAAGCTTAGGTGTTAAAACTTTGTTGAGAGCTGCAATCTCAAGCAGCAAGCACAGGGGAAAGAAAGAGAGGCATGGAAAGCCAGGCAAAGTCAAGGTGGTGTTTTACCAAAGTGGTTATAACTTCATGAAAGGATCCAATTGGTTGCTTGGCCAAAGACATCTCCAGGTCAGCCTTAGAGAACTTCCTTCCTCTGTACATCGAAGGAAGGAAAGGAGAGGGATCTAACTCCTTGAGACGTCCTACCCCTCACTGATTTGCTTTTGCATTTACTACAGGCATTAATTCCCTTGCTTCCAGGTTACTCCTTGGGGCTCCTTGGATGGCTTCTGAGGAAACCATATCCCATCTCCTGTTGTGGGGCACTTTATATGAGGCTACAAGTAGTGGGGGAAACAAGAGCCTTTTCATATCTGATTAGGTTAAGCAGGACGGCCAGGCAGGAAGGAGCAGTGGAGGCCATACCAGAGCCCATAACTCATTCCAGAGTCAGCCAAGACCCACAGTGCTGTTAGAAGCTGAGGCAGATTCAGCTGCAGTGGTGGCAGCAGCAACCAGGATCCTCCGTGAGCTAATGGCCAAGGGCCCAGTAGACAGCTGAAGTTAAGTGAATAAGAGCAGGCTCATAAATTGGACCTATTATATTAGGTGGGACAAATTACAACTGACATTCATCCCCAGTGAGGGGAATATCATAAGGAGTGATAGAAACTGCAGAGAATGTGAGAGAGTATGCTGCTATCCAACTCTAGGAAACTGCCACAAAGCAAGAACGTTGGGCCAAAATGCTGCATTAATTTATAATTTACATCAATATTGTACAATACACAAGATTTCTATTCTCCCTGGAGTCTGGAAGCCCAATGACAGCCACAAGGTATGGTCTTAAGGAGAAGTTCTTGAAAAATATCACAAATAATTTTAGTTATATTTGAGATTCAGGAATTATGGTAACACATGCAAGCCTAGTAATGACCTGCAGTTTTGTGGTGTGTTTCTCTTCCTAAAACGAACACTAGCATTTTGTAAGCCTCCTTGATCTTTAAGGTATAAGAAAATGACTTATGTTTACCAACTTGAGAGGATAAAGATTTGGTTCAGGATGACTGGAAAAAGTAACATATAAGGGAACTATACAGGAAAAATAACTCTAGGGATACAAAGGTGAATAAGAATTATTAGTAAGAGACTTTTTTTGTAGGAGGCTAAACATTAGATTGAGAGTAAAGACTCCATCCTTGGAATCCATTAGATCTAGACTAGTTGTATGTCTAATTCCTGAGCTTTTCCAAGGATTGGGAAAGCAAATTTTACTAGATCCTTGTTTGCTTTCTTCTTTAAGGAAATTTCAGTTTGTTTCTCTCTATTTAAGTCAGGACTACTCAACAATTTTTTAGTTATCCAAAACTTTTTCTAAGCATTTTTTAGCAAGATCTGAAGAAAGAACAAAGGGTAATCTGTATATAATCTGTCATCTATAACTAGAAGACAATCCCTATTTTATGCAAACTCTTTCATGGAAGACATAAGAAGCATGACTACTTGACTTATTGGTGAAACAGTCTAACTTTGGTAGCAAAAACCAGACAAGAAGAGAACAAGAAAGTAAAATCATAGATGAATGTCACTTATGTATATAGGAAAAATATTAAATAAAACACTCCTAGCCAATTCAATTTGCCAAAGTATGAATAATAATACTCATAGGAATTTAAGATTGTTCAACATCACATAACCTATTAAAATATTTACTATATTCATATATTAAAGAAAAAAACTATCTTCTCAATAGTATTAAATAAAATTCAACATTCACTAATAATGAAATGACTTAGTAAATATGAAATGAAAGGAAACCTTCTTAATCTAATAAAAAAGTATTCACCTAAAAACCTACAGCATCTATCTCTATACCTATATCTATATCTATCTATCTATCTATCTATCTATCTATATATATATATATATATATATATAGAGAGAGAGAGAGAGAGAGAGAGAGAGAGAATACATTAAATTGCATGAAGTCTTTAATCCCATGTCTATTGCATTGTCTTTATTACTTTAATGAGACCTCTCTCTCTCTCTCTCTCTATCTATCTATCTATCTATCTATCTATATATATATATATATATATATATAGAGAGAGAGAGAGAGAGAGAGAGAGAGAGAATACATTAAATTGCATGAAGTCTTTAATCCCATGTCTATTGCATTGTCTTTATTACTTTAATGAGAACAAGTAATATTCTTGGGTCTTTATCTTCCTTTTGAAGATTTTGAAGAAATGTGTTTTCATTCAGCTGGGTTTCTAGATAATTAAGATGACAGACACTAGTTTTTCAACTGCTCTAGAAATAAGTGTTAGTATCCAGCACTTGAAGCTGAAATCTCCCTTTTATCCTGCCCGAAATAAGATTTCCTCTTTTTTTGTCGAAGTGCTGTTTCCATCATGTGAATAATGCTCCTTGATACTAACATGACTTCCTACTTTGTTTTCCAACCTGAAATTTCAAAGTTGGTATCATATCCTTGGCTTTCTTCCTAAGGAGTCTGAATTCAAAGGTGAGCCTAGCTGTTCTTATCAAATCATTTAGCAGGAAGCTAGTGGAAGCAGCACCAGTTTTAAATTAAAATTTCAATGATTGACTTATTAAAAACATTATAATGTAACATATTAAATTGGTTTTAACCTAATATCAAGAAAATGCTAACAACCCATATGAATATGTTTCCCTCCTGGTAGCTGACTCTATCTTTTTTAATCACACAAAAATAATCAATTTTTGTAGACTAACTAAAATGTCCTTTCACTAACAAACATTTCAATGAGTTGAAAAAAGCTCAGTGCCATGTTATCTCCTACTTACAATTCAAGATCAAAAAACTATTGCCATACACAATCTCACTGCACTTTAATCAATTACCTTTTGACTAAATACTCACAGGCCTCAAAGAAACAAGAAATAGGACTAGAAAAAAAAATTCATTATCAACTTACTTTAAACTCCTTTCTACTATATGATGCAGTCAACCCACTTTGGGGTACGTACCCAAAAGAACTGAAATCTGGATCTCTAAGAAATATCTGCACTCCCACGTTCACTGCAGAATTATTCACAATAGCCAAGATATAGAAACAACCTAAAATGTCTATCAATGAATGGATGGATAAAGAAAATGTGTCTTATATATATATAAACATACACATATATATAACATAATATTATTCAGCCTTAAAAAAGAAGGAAATCTTGCCATATGCGACAACATTGATGAATCTGGAGGATAATATGCTAAGTGAAGTAAGCCAGTCACAGAAGGACAAATATTGCATTATTTGACACAAACAAGATATCTCAAATAGTAAAACTCAGATGCAGAGAGTAAAATGGTGGTTGCTGAGGGATACACGGAGCTGTTATTCAGTGGGTATATGGTTTCAAGATGAGTAAGTTCTGGAGATCCGCTGTAAAACACAGTGCTACAGTTAACAAGACTGGACTGTACACTTAAAAATCTGTTAAGAGGGTAATTTGCATGTTGTGTTCTTATCAAAATAAAACTCCTTTTTACAAATTTTAAATAATGAAGACCCACTTAGAAGCAGCATACAGACACACACACACGCACATGCACACATTAACTCATTGGGTCTCACAAAGAGTCAGGCCAGGGCAGAGGTTCCAAGCAATAGACTGAGGGTGGTTTGCAGGGGAGAAGAGCAGATACTGAGGCAGGGTTAAGAATCAATGGGAAAATGTTTCACATCAAATTCATTAGGGATGGGCAGAGAGACAAGAATACAATCAGAAGCAAAGGGATCTGTAAACAAGTTCAGTAGAATGAAGTGAACAGCTTCTGAAGCATGAACAAAAGTAAAATAACCTGGAGTGATTACCTGACCACCAGCTCTTATAGGGTTACAGAAGTTTTAAGATAGGAACGGAGCTATTAAATGTACTGAAGCAGTTTGAATAAATACTAGCTAGTTTTGGAATGATGATTTAAGTTCCGATGAAGTTCAATATAAAATATGGATGAGAGTATCACTGACTGGACTTCTCTTTAGAATTGCATTGCAAATGTGTCCAGTAAAATTTTCTTGATGTAATTTCTAATTTATGACCATGGGCAGTCTTTTTATATTTTTATTCAATCCTTCTACTTCTGAAATATGCATACGAATCACATCCCTGGGGTTATAATATTTTACTGAAATCTTATTGTATTAAACATTATTCAGCATATAAAATCTAACTTAACAGCTAAGGCCTAGGCAGTATTTTGCTATAAGGCAAAACTGCTTTAGGTTGCAATTTGTAGAAAACATTCCAACTATAATGATTAAAAATTTTAAATCACCCTTACTCCTCATAACGCCAGCATTTAGATTAGAATTTTTATTATCCATGTTACTGACACCTTTGAAGCCAGTGTTGCCAGTTCATATGACATTTGAAATTCATTTTCTTTAGCTCATTTACTACACTGACTTCTAACATAGAACTTATCACCCAGTATTTCTCCATCCTCAAAATCTAGAACTTTCTTAGGGATATCAATTCCACTCTCATTAGCTATTAAATTTCCACATCATCCACATCAAAATCTCTGTATCATTTAGTTCTCTTATCATTTATTTCTCTAGCTTACTTCTGACTACACTTGACTCACTACCCAGACTACGATTCAGTTTAATTCTGTCATTGTTGCCTTCACTAACAATGCCTGTCTTCCAAAGGCTCTTTACTGTCCCTCTATCTCACCTACTATCCCCAATCTTCTCTGGGTTTCTAATCATTTATCCTGAATCATTTCTACTACCTTTTTTGTTAGGGTTAATTTTTTTTTTTTATTGTGGGGATTGTCACCTCTCTCATCACTTTTCTTGTTTTTTTTCTTTTTAAGGTGTACATGTGTTAATTTTTTTTAACATCTTTATTGGAGTATAATTGCTTTACAATGGTGTGTTAGTTTCTGCTTTATAAAAAAGTGAATCAGGGCTCCCCTGGTGGCGCAGTGGTTGAGAGTCCGCCTGCCGATGCAGGGGACACGGGTTCCTGTCCCGGTCCGGAAGGATCCCACATGCCGCGGAGCGGCTGGGCCCGTGAGCCACGGCTGCTGAGCCTGTGCGTCTGGAGCCTGTGCTCCGCAATGGGAGAGGCCACAAAAGTGAGGCGCCCGCGTAACGCCAAAAAAAAAAAAAAAAAAAAAAAAGTGAATCAGCTATACATATACATATATCCCCGTATGTTAGTGTTAATATTTTTGACAAAAGGCAGAAAAACAGACTTTCATTAGCAACTGGAATTCCTTTACTCATTTTGTATTGGTTTTATGCTGAATTGTCTGGACAATACTCAATCTCTTTTTTCCATAAGGAAGCCAAAAACCCCACTTCATTTTCTCTAAAGTAGATGTTGCCAGAAGAACCATGCTGTAGTAGTTTCACCTACTCTCCCAGATTTCAAAATATTTGTCACTGTAATACCCTTACCTCTCTCCTTGGAAGAATATATTCTACTTTTCCAAGGTTTGCTTTTTCTTCTAGACTTGCAATAGACCCTACTGCTCTCTCAACTCTTTGGGTTGTTTGATTCTTATCTTCTATTTTTAATGAAAGAAACCTACTGCACCTACTTCAAAACTTCAAATAAATTATTGTTTAACATTCCATAGTTCCACACAATCTCCTCTTAGCCCCTATAACATACATTTAAATTTCCAGCATTTTAAAGTGATCAAACTTTTATTACTTTTTGGTTTAACCATTGATATGTTTCAATCTTCCCTGAGCTTTTTGTACTATCTATCTTGCTGTATTTCTTTCTTTCTTTTTTTTTTTTTTTTTTCTTGAAACTCTGGCTCTTCTGATGTATCTGTGCTTTTTAGTTGCACCTTCTGTGAGCACTGCCCAAGTTTCAAGTCTTGGTCTTCTTGGTGAGAATTTAAGCTCTTTTAAGGTGGTATAAAATTATTGATAATTAGCAATAAATCATTTACTAAATGTGTTTTAATTTTTAGATATCCTTGAAAGAATAAAAGTTAACAAGGTTCTTGCCCTTCAATGAGAGCTTCTTTTACACTTGTATTAAGAAGTGTAAATATGAGAAAAGAAAGCCTCTATGCAGACCTTACTGCTGAGGTCCAGGCTACACTTTATGAGACAAATCACTGAATATTAAAAGGAAAAGTTTGGAGTTTAGGCGAGAATCAACCTTACAAATCCACCTTCATCACTCTCTTCTAATGGAGGTTCCAACCACTGGTGGAAAAACAGCATTAACACCATATTTGGAAAATTCAGTAAGATTCCTCAGAACAGAGAAAGGAATAACTGTGACATTAGCTGAAACAGCAAAGTATTTGAGGCAATACTATGGATTTAGAGAACAATGCAAAGACACAATGAATTTTAATTATAAATCAGCAAAGTTGTAAGTATAAACTAACAGTAGTAAATAATGCTTTATAATACGGTTATGGTTCAAGGAATACCAGAAAAATGTTTCTGAATAGTGACAAACCCAAATTTGCTGAAATGAAATTTCTGAGTTTTCAAGACAACCTAGGTAATGGAGGGAGCAGTCCCACTCTTACAAAAACAAAGCAATAACCATGGAAATGTCATAGGAATAAAAGAAGGTATGAGGGCCATAATTCTGAACTAGACATAATCTCAAATGTTCAAACATCACCAAAGAAATATGCTATGGTTTTGAACACTCTTTTTGAAATTACTTTCTTTCCAAGGAAAAGAGGAAATAAAAAATAAAATAAAATAAACCCAGCCATTCCACTTCTGGATATTTTAAGAATACAAAAATGCTAATTTGAAAAGATATATGCACCCATATATTCACTACAGCCCTATTTACAATTTACAATAGCCAAGATATGGAAACAACATAAATGTCCACTACTGTATCGAGATATATATATATATATGTGTATATATATATGTGTGTGTGTGTATGTTGTGTGTGTATATATATACATACATATATAGATATATACATACATATATAGATATATACATATATATATATATATATATATATATATATATATATATATATATATATATATATATATAACTCAGCCATAAAAAGGAATGGAATCCTGCCATTTGCGACAGCTAAGTGAAATAAGTCAGATGTCAGATGGAGATAGACAAATACTGTATGATTTCACCCATATGTGGAATCTAAAAACAAAACAAAACAAAAGAACAAACAAAATAAAACAAGAACAAACTCACAGTAAAGGGAACAGGTTAGTGGTTACAAGAGGGAAAGGAGTTGTGGGGTGAGCAAAATGGGTGAAGGGGGTCAATTGTATGGAGATGGATGGTAACTAGGCATGTGGTGGTGACCACTTTGAGTGTATGCAGATGTCAAATTATATAATGCTGTACACTACAAACTTATAAAATAAAAAATTGCCTAAAATTACCTAATTTTATTAACCCACCAGAAAAAATATGAACATCTAGGGTTTACAGGCCAAATATGTCCAGTTAAATTTGAATTTCAGATGATCAGCAAATAATTTTATTATGTTTTTAGTATAATTATTCATTATTTATCTGAAATTCAATTTTAAATTGGTGTTTTATATTTTTATTTGCTAAATCTAGCTACCATATAAGGACCTAACTGGTGAATATTATTTGTTTTCATATCTAATTACTTCTGGTCCATCTCTCCACCCCTACCAAGATTATAAATTCTAATAGGGACCATAATCTTTCTAGTAGGGACCATAACTTCTGCATGGAAAATTCCAAATTCGTAGCTAAAGAATTGAAATTTGAAGCTGGGACCAGGATGAACTTCATAGACTCATTTCCATCCTTGTTTTCTAATAAAGCTACCAAACATCAGTAAAAAACAAAAATCTCCATCACATTCTGAAAGCTCAGTGAATGCTCCTTCACAACGAGTAGGGTCTTGTAAAATAGTTATTTTAAACAAAGGGATGAGGACAAAAGATTCGCACTGTCCTCTCTCTCCATTTCTTGGTTACTCCATACAGCAGTCAAGTTTTCCTTGGTTGCCAATACTACGTGGTGGCTGACATAAGCAATCAACACATCTAAATTTTTCATTCAACTCTCTCTCATTCTCTCTCTCAGCTTCTCTTGTCAGACAAAATAATGACTCAGCTGGGCTGACAAATAACAACATTTTGGAATAAGAAGGGATAGAAAACACCAAGTTAATATCCTTTATTTTACAGATTAAAAAAAATAAAGTTCACATAACTACAAGAGTACATTCCCAATCAAAACCTTTCAATAGCTCTGTTATATATAAGATAAACTTTCTAAAATCTTGGTATGGTGTAAATATCCTCCAAAATTCTGCCTCCATCTTCCTCTCCAGATATGCATGTCATCACGGTACTGGATATTGTATACTTACACTTATAACTAGTATACCTGTGCTCTCACTGACCCATAGGTGACTACTTCCTTCCCACCCTTGTCCTCCCATCTGTCCATGTTTCTATTATAGCACTTTTAACACTATGGAATTTATCAGTTTAAACATCTGTCCTCTCCTCTTAATCTGAATTGTGTGATTGTAGGGAACATAGCTCATTCTTGCTGGAATGCCTATTCCAAATACAGAGTAGAAGCCCAAGGAGCACTTGACAATTGAAGAAACACATACAGTAGTAAAGGCACAAACAATACCAGAATTTGAGTACTGTTATGAACCTATAAGATTAAGCTAAGGATATATCAATATCAATGTAAAAAAGGCAATGAATTTGGAGATGAAATTTGTCGTAAAAAATCACTGTCAGCAATCTCTGAAGCTCACAGACATGCTGAAAAGCCTGCTTTAGAACATTCATAAATTTTTCTATTTTCCACTTTCCTGTCCACTATATAAACTTGATTTTCTTTCAGGAATAGTTTTAAACTTGATTATCTATTTCTTATTCCATTCTGTTTAATTTCTGCACGATTGTGTTCTGTAATTATTTATCACGTGTGCACACAAACACACTATTTTGAAAATAATGTGGATTGAGATTTTAGAAGACTATTCTGGGAATCAAAACACCTTCAATCACATTGTTTCTATAACTATTCCAAGTAGTTCTCAACTCTCAATTTAGAAATGGATTTCTGGAATTCAACTTGTATGAAAACTAAGACTTGCCATTGTATGCAAGGAGGAAATAGCAAAAAAAATTCTACATCAACTTGTAAACCCCAAATCTGCATATGGTTATAGACATGCTTTTCCCTTGTAAATATGTTTTAAGCAAAAATTTTAAATGACAAATATATGTATTAGTTGATGCATAACTGCATCATCATTTAAAAATTTTTTAATTTCATTTAGATTCAGTTTATAAGCAGATATGATAAATTTATCTAAATGGCCTGTCATAATGTGTGGATGCATTATTTATGTCTATATCTTTTAATAGAACATTTAATAGTTAACATTAAAAAATACAGTATAGGGCTTCCCTGGTGGCGCAGTGGTTGGGAGTCCGCCTGCCGATGCAGGGGACGCGGGTTCGTGCCCCGGTCCGGGAGGATCCCACATGCCGCGGAGCGGCTGGGCCCGTGGGCCATGGCCGCTGAGCCTGCGCGTCCGGAGCCTGTGCTCCGCA
>NW_006784004.1:2157691-2165480 GCF_000442215.2 Lipotes vexillifer | reverse complement strand
AAAAAAAAATACAGTATAAAATTTGTAATTTGTTTTATAATTATAAGAAGTTACCACATATATGCCATGTTAAGTGCCAGCTATGTGCAAGGCATTAAACTGTGTGAATTTAAACTTCATTACTCTCCAGAAAGTTCAGTAATAGCATTACCCCTACTTTGACCAAAAAAAAAAAAAAAGGAGACATACAAATTTAATGAATATATCCAACTGTAAAAGAAGGGCTTTGTAGTTAGGGAATTTGAGATCGACATGTACTCACTGTTGTATTTAAAATGGATAACAACAAGGACCTACTGCATAGCACAAGGAACTCTGCTCAATGTTATGTGGCAGCCTGGATGGGAGGGGAGTTTGAGGGAGAATGGATACATGTACATGTATGGGTGAGTTCCTTTGCTGTGCTCCTGAAACTATCACAACACTGTTAATCAGCCATACTCCCATACAAAATAAAAAGTAAAAAAAAAAGAAAAGGACTTTGTTACATAACTATTACTTAGAAAAGAAGTGGTCACTTGACATTTTATTCCTTACAAATTTAGTCATTTTACCAGGTATGTTCTCAATTATTTTATTTTGATCACCATAATTACGGAATTAATTCTAGCTTGGACTAATTACAGAGGTCACCTATATGAGTTTAAAAGAAAAAAGCGAAGAAATATAACACAAATTTAGTAACAATTCCTGGGAATATTGTCTCACAATTATTAAGTATCAGATATAATTTTAAGCAAATATTTTGAAAATCATATCAAAGTAAGTGGTTACCTTTTGGAGATCATGAATATATACCTATGGAATAAATGAGTAGGTGGGAATGACCTAATTTTCTGAGACAATGCTTGTGAAATACATGTTACAATGGTAACATCACCCATAGATTCATAAATTTGAGTATTTCGAACAGAGTGATGTTCTTTGGACAATTGTTTTAGATGACGCCAAGACTCAGAGATTAAGCTGCTGAGGTCTCAAGATGCAAATAAAGAATGCAAAAAAAAAGTGTTTTATTACATCTAAGCAAAGACCAAATAAACTTCTAAACTTCTAAATTAAGATGTGTTATACAATTTGTATTATAAATATAATTTAAATTAATATATTATTTTCAGATATTGGACTATTTCATCTACACCCTTGAAAGATTTTATCATTAAATTGGACAATTATAAAAAAAGTCTCTTCTCTGTAAAATGAAATATTGGCTTATATTATGGGATGTTTTATATTTGTAGGCATGTATTAGCATGTAACCACCATTACACAGATAATAAAGTGTAGAATCAGACAGACCAAGGTCTGCCCACCTCCACAGCCTAGGAATTTAACTAAAAAGGTACATCTGCTAAAAATGTATATCTACTTTCCTTCCTCTAAACTTTTTAAATATTAATTAATAATATAAAACTACACATTGGTAGTCTTTAATACTTTTTAAAGGCACTGTCTTGGTAGAGGAAAGGATGTGCGTGTAGATTCAGTTTTCACGTACTTTCTCAGAACTTGGTGTACTTTGGTGAGTGCAAATAAATAATATCTAACTACAATTCACCTTAAAGGAAAAAGATTGTAAGACTAGATACAGAAGAAAATAATAAGCTTTCATAATATATGATTTGGGATGTTATTATTTAATATATATTGTCCTAAAAGGTATGAATATTTTGATCCTTAAAGGTCACACTGTGATTGTATGACATTCCTGAAATTTATCCGTTATATTTCATGAAAAAAAATGTGTCTAGGCACTCTCAGGAAGGGTTGTTTTTTTGTATGGGGTCAATATATTTCTTTTGTATATAATATAATATGCAACCAAAGAGAAAAGTATCTCTCTTTCCCAAAGAACATCATTGAAAATAGACAATGTACAATTCCCCCACGTCTGAGATATCTGCATAGACATGAAATGGCTAGAGAATCTTTTCTAAAATGTTCTGCATGTCTCAGCCACATATCTCACTCTTATTTTTTTTCTACCCTCAAAATGAGCCCAGCTTCTAGATATGCCATCAATTTATTTTTCCAAAAAAAATTTTAAAAAGTCGTGCCTTTTACATTGTAAAACTAATTGTGGCAGAGGTGACAAATGGAGTAGGCAAAGTGTTTACTGATTATATTAATTTATTTAGACCTAGATATATTAATTGCTTTCTAAATATATGAATTCAAATTTTAAAAAGATGAGAGCTGGTGGTAATCACGTGGCTCTTATCATACTATTGTGCTCATTTGGACTGAAGTAGTGGGGCAATGCCAAAATCACTATTTGGAAAGTAATTTTCTACCTGGATTTATTTATCCACATTAATAAAAAAAATATTTTGCTGTAGTCTTTTGTAGCAGCTGAAACAGCCAAACACAAGTTCGTCTAGGATGATGTAATTTGTATTTGCCTCCACAGTGCTTCTCCCAGGCATAATCAGCTACTCTGTCAGCATCAGTGAACCTCTTCTCTGTAACGTTTAAGGAAAAATGTGGAGAAGGAATATCAAAAACATTTTTATCAGGGCTCAATTTTCTACCCCACTTACGGTGTCAAGATTCCTAGGCAGCAGATGAGGCTCAAGAAAAGGTGAAAACGGCTAATGATCTTGGTTTCTCACTTCTGGAGTAAGAAGTAGGTAGATAGATGGAGAGGGAGATTGTAGAGGGTTCAGTAATTCTGTAGCCACTCAAACATGAGAAGGAAAAATGAAAAGAATTTTAAACCTGCCAATGTCTTTCCCTTTACGTATTCGCAGGAGGTAGACTGGAAAGAGAAAGTACAGCCACAAATGATATCAGACTTCTGTGATCATTCCTCAACTGACAATATTCTAGAACAATATAGTAAAGCTTAACTAAATCAAAATATATATTGCCACTACGAGCACGCCATAGGGTGCTGTGAATAACTTCCTTCTCACAAAGGGGCTGAGGAATATTTGGGCTGAAGGCTCAGCAGTGCCTGTTCACCAGAAACTAGAGCACACAGAACGACACACACATAAACACATACACTAGGCATCGCAAAGTGGCTGTGCCCTGCTAATGACACGCAGGTTCTTACGTGGGGCTGTGGGGAGGTAAATTCTAGTCTTCTAGCTCCCCATGCTACTCAAGGATTCCATGAGTCCACCGTCTTAGAGAGGGGTGTCTGCTCTACTGTTAGGCGGGAGATAAAAATACAACAGCGTTGACAACAGGTTCCCAACAATGTCGAACACCTGGGTATAGGCCTGGGTAGGAATCCTGGTTGCCTGGGACAAGTTTCTCTACCTCTCTGAGCCTTTTTCTCTATTTCCCAACTCTATACAGTGAACCGTGAGATCACACGTATTAAAGTGCAAGTTGCCGGAGGCCTGGTGAGAGCCAACTTTAGAAAAGCAGTAGCTGCATTATCAGCCATTACTCTGTCCTTAAATACATACATGCATGTGCATAGAAAGAAAAAAAATATATATATATATAGTCACTAAGTAATAATAATTAAAATAATTAGAATTTGTACTGTGCCATTTCTGAATTATTTGGATATACAGCACTCTGTGTATGTATCATCTTTAGCAAACATGGAAAACCAAACTTCCCCAGAGTGGTTTAAGAAGAAAAAAATCAAGGACGCACTGAAAAGAATTTAAAAAGGAGAGATGTATGTAAAAGACTATACAACAGTAGAAAGTAAATGTACATTGCAAAGTAACATTTAATGGCCTTGTATTATGTTTCCATGTACTGTTTTGTTCAATTCTGTAATTAAATATCACTGCTTTCTTCATATACACGTCACACACTCCACATAAGCACCACTGTTTGAATAATGAGGATTCTCCTCTCTCAGTCACCAGGGGAGTCAATGCCCAGAGCGACTGGCTTTAGTCTTCTGCACTCCAGTGTCCACCACTGCCCTCCACCAAGAATACTATCTGAGTAAAGGTAATGCTTTTTATGCAAATATATATATTTTTTAAAATTCTCCAACCCCATCTCCATCTACTAAGGAGATGGAGATATCCACAATGGAGTTTAGAAGCTTGGATTCATTAATAAGACTTTTTCCAATTGGAGTAGCAACATAATTTTTGCTATGTCCTCCATTTAACGTTCAATAAATATGTAACTTTACACCATGCATTGTTGTAAGACATGGGGACACATAAGTGGGGAAAAAAAAAAAAAGACAAAAATTCCTGCTCTCTTGAAGCTCACACTCTAGTGAGGGGAAGACAAACAATGTAACGAATAAGTTAATGACACTGTATTTTGCAAGGAAAGAAGTGCTATAAAATCACAACAGCATAAGAAGGATGGAGAGAACAAAACAATTTTAAATAGGGGAGTTAAGGTACATCTCATCAATAAGGTAACATTGGGAAAAGAACTGAAGAAAGTGAGAGAGAGGTCCACTTATACATCAGAATTAAGAATATTCTATGCAAAGAAAAAGCTAGCTCCAAAGCCCTGAGGCAGGATCATACTGGCTGTGTTTAGGGAACAGTGAGTGTGAATAAGTGGGTGGATAGATAAGGTAAAGTAGAAAATGCAGTCAGACTACAGGGATTTTAGAAAGCAATTTGTTATAAAAGTCATGAGAAAAACAGAAGAGTCAGGGATAAGCCCATTTTCCATATTTTCCATACTTTATAGTAATAAATTACTATAAACTCCTTAGAATTCAGGGCTATAGGAGAGCAAATCAGACAGACTCAGGAAAACTTCAGCATCTGTTTCTCATTTCTGGTTAAAATATGTATATGCAGTAGCAGATATTTATGCATATTATATATGATTTAATATTAAACATTCCAGTCTATTCTCCACCTAACTTACATGTGAGAATAAGAGAGACAGAACACACAGAGAGAAGCAAAACAGAAAAATGTAGTAGCTAAGAAGGCAGTTCTCTAACTTGATGTTCCTTTCTGGCTCTCATGTTTTGAAAACACAGTCAACTGTATTACTTCATATCGATTTGTAAGAAAATTCATCTGACATATAATATCCAAGGTGTGTTAAATTAATGTTTGATTAACTATTTAAAGTAATGGTATTGTACAAACCAACTGAAGTAAAATAAGTATGGGAAAGGAACCTTTGGCACTGAAAACAAACTTTGTCATATATGGGAAGAAAAGGCTTAGGTATGCCAGGAAGCATGATCTCAATATATAGCTGTTATAGGGGAAAAATGGCCATGACCCTGAAGTCCTTTTCTAAAATGTAGTAAAGCAAACAAGATAATCAAAGAATCAGATACAGAATCTTGGCTTATTCAAGTAATCACACTTCATTTGGGTCAAGGGTACTTGCACTAAAAATAAGGGAGTACAGGGCTTCCCTGGTGGCGCAGTGGTTGAGAGTCTGCCTGCTGATGCAGGGGACATGGGTTTGCCCCGGTCCGGGAAGATCCCACATGCCATGGAGCGGCTGGGCCCGTAAGCCATGGCCGCTGAGCCTGCGGTCTGGAGCCTGTGCTCCGCAACAGGAGAGGCCACAACAGTGAGAGGCCTGTGTACCGCAAAAAAAACTAAAATAAAATAAGGGAGTACAGATTTTTTATCTTGATAAGAAAAAAAAGCTGCAGTTATTAGTTATTATGTGATGTATTAGGTCTAGCAATAAGAAACTTTTTTTTAAAGGGAGGTCTATTTCACAATTCCAGAGCAAATCACTGCTTGGATACAAATATTTCTTTCAGTGGATGTTTACAGTGATGCTAATGTTGTTTTCAGGTAGCCAGCAATTATACTTTTAGCGCCAATAAATGTATACATTTGGGTACACTGTTATTTTCACAGAGTTTAGATTTGCACTAACTACAATAACATAACATGTTTTTGTAACGCAAGATACCAGTGTCTCCTGAACATATTTATAATTCTATGCTAAGCAGATGGGGGAAACAAACAAACAAAAAACCACAACACAGCTGCACAAGGTTCAAAAAACAATTCAAATGTTGTTTATAAAATGGGTTTAAAACATGATCTGATTGAAAATGACTGAATTATTGATAACATTTTCTAGGACCTAGGCCACTTTGTAAATATAGGAAGTCACCGTTCCTGGGAGGCTTAGCCACGCTGAAATGTTCTCAGATTTTACGTTGTCGAAAGAATACTTCCCATAAACAGAGAGCTCTCTGGGGGCGTCTACAGGACTAAGTGGTAATTCTCAGTGAAGCAACAGTTTGGGAACTTTCGGGCATGCTGTACCATTAATGAATTGCCTGATTTATAACCAATGTAAATTCGGAGCTGGCGCCTTTCCCAGGATGCTTCTAAGGAAAAGCCCAGCAGCAACAGTAATACCATCGACACAGAAAAACACAGCAGTTGGAGGAATTGAAAAAAATGGAAGTTTTGGCCAAGGCATAAAGATATAACGGATGCTGAGCTCCAAAGGAGGAGCTAGACCTCGTGCAGGATATAAAAACTGAAATAGTAAAAATGAGTAATGTTACACTTCAATCCTCACCACGCTAAAGAGTTAAAGGGTTCCAGATATGTGGACAGCCAACATGGGCAACATCTGTGAAGACATTATTGTAGGGAGAGTGATGCTGTGAGTATACTTTTTACACAAAAAGGGAAGAATGGGAGGGTGCAGCCAGAGGAATTGAAGGCTAAAGCTTTCAGTGGTGCACTGTCGTGATTAATTTTCATTTACTATTTGCACAATTTATTTATAAAATTTGTTTAGCTTTCTCTCAGGAAAATACCATTCAAGACCAGAAGTTTCCTTTCTGCCCTATGTTGTACAAATAGCTTCATTAACACCTACAAATGTATCATTTATCCCACTCTTTTTCCAAAATTTTTAATTAAGATAGTTTTCCTTTAAATTAAAGATATTTTTCTTTTACTGAGTTTCTACTTATAATTCACAGGATACTTAGATAATCTTTAAATAGACAAAAAATATTTATTGTAATGTTAGATATCCTCATATTTGAAGATGGATATAGGAAAGAAATCCCCATGAACTGCAATGCCCCATATAGGATTCCAAATGTCTTTACTTGCTTTGGTACCTCTGACGTAGCATTACAGACTAAAAAAATTTTAAGCAAATAGTAATTAATTCATATATCATAGTAGCTAGATGAATTACTGATTAAGCTGCATCCTTTCTATGTCAAGGGAAAATTATAACAGTGTATTAGTACTTAAAATAGATATAAGAAGATGATTTCCAGCACAATTTCACTATTATCTTACAATAGGGTATGAGCTAGATTGATGAAAAGAAATACTGAAACTGTCTTGTAAACATCAGTGATACTAACCTACCTCGGCCTCCTAAATCAGTTCCAGACACGCCCATCACAGACCATGAACTAACTTGAGACTTCCAAACTTTTTAATTCACGGTGTTTCTAAGTGCCTACCATCATAAGACACACTTAAGGGAGAAAGAGGTGACTAAATGCCCAATTCATAATGAGTCTAGTATGTAAGAAATGGCAGGGTACTGCTTAGCAAAGCTGATTTTCTGCTTTGGCTCCTAGCCATATTTACCCAAATTTCTTGGGGGTGGGGAGCAGGAATTTTTCCTCCCTTAGAATTGCTTCACGAAAGTGGAATTCAAGAAATTATTTTAAGTCATGTAAAATGGGAAGCGAGCAGAAACTGGGGTTTTGGTTGATAGTAGCCGAAAACACTGTAAGGAGCATTGGAGGCTGTATAATTTTGAAATGATTGTTTCTACGCATTGTATTCAACAGTCTACATGAGCAAAAATGATAGGAAAAAACAATTTAGCAAAAAGCTCCATTGCCAGGGATGTTGGCAGCCTGCTG
>NW_006784004.1:2111018-2157610 GCF_000442215.2 Lipotes vexillifer | reverse complement strand
AACACACAGAGGTAGCAACTATTCCACTTCCTTGACTGTCTTTAGAGTAACATCACCCTTCCCCACTAAACAAAAGACGAGGTGCAGCCTGCATTCATGCCTGCTCAACTTGTGCTTGCTTTTCCTTCATACAAAATATTTGTGTGTCTGCTAGCAGGACGTTAAATCTTTACCTAGCATATAAATTGAAGAAAACAGCATGTTAATTTTTGACATGATGATAAAGACATAAAATCTTAGGTAAGTGTATTTCAGTGTATTGTTTGCAATTGTACATTGGAACAGGCTTGTTGTATTAAATTTATTTTTGCTACTGGGTGTGTATGTGTGAGAGAGAGAGAGAGGGGAGAGAGAGAGAGAGAGAGAGAGAGAGAGAGAGAGAGAGGGAGGGAGAGCTGCTTCCTGGAAAGTCCAAGAAAATGTATTCTTCATTGTTCCTAGAAGTGAGGGTTGCCTCCTTTCTCTTACTGTATATTATAAACACAGCTATTTGGTTAGGATAGCTTCTAATTTTCTATCATATGACTTATATGTCATTTCAGTTTTAGATATTTCAGGAAAGAGAAGGGGGAGAAACATATTGTTCAATGAGTGGATTTCCTGAACACTAAATGATAAGGGTAGAGAAAGCAAATAGTGCTCCCTTCTGATTCTGTAAAGGACATAATAACCTTGTCTCTTTGGAACAAGAAGTCTATTTGCTTGAGAAACTGAGCAACTTCCTAGAAAGGGGTTCATTCTATGTGAAATAGATGTGATGTGCATATTTGTGTCCAAAAATGCAGGTTGGCTGCCTGAGGTCAGAGGAGATTCTTAGTGGAGTGTGATGATTTCCCTAGATGTAGCCCCCAACTCAATTCCCTACAGACTTAGGACTCATCAGTGAGTCTCAGGAAAAAAGGATACTTTCTGTTGTGGAGTACAGAGCAATGCCTAAAGAGAACAAAATGGAAGAAAGACCCCTTTTCAATTTGGCTTTGGTCCCTAGTGGAATCTAATGGGCAGAGTCATGGGCAAGAAATGACAGAGGTGATGGGACACATAGGAGGTGAAAGTACCCATAAAATATGACACAACTGTGGACACCGTTTGGCTGCCATTATGGGGCAATGTGGGAAACAGAATGTCCATGAACAAACCCAAAAAGAAGCACAGCAGAAGAAAAATAGGTGCTGAGAAATTGAGTTACTGTTCATTCAGCATTTAAGCCAACATAGGCAATGTCCTATGCCTTTTACAACCATTATCTCATTTGATCCCCATAGCAAGTCTTTAAATTAGATATTATAATCCCATTTTGAAAATGAGCAAAGTGGTTATTTTGAGGAAAATACCTACTTATGGGTACCATCCTCCTTTCATGCATGAAAAAATGCAATGATTCCATCTCTAGGAGCTCTGGAAATGAAAGCATTGGATTGTAAGTCAATATTCAAAAGCAGGAATATCGTTAATAAGAATGTATAACTAGAACAATACATGGCAACTGTTTATACATACACTTAAGACAGTGGCAGAGAGATTATTAGCTATAAATGACTTAAAATGAAACTGTATTTTAAGGTCTAAGATAAGACACAATGGAATTACTAATAGTACTAAATAAGAACCATGGATTGGGGTGGGGGATGAATAACATAAAAGCTGGGACCAATAGTTTAGGAAAGTATCAAAGGCTTATGCCATGGCCACAGTCAAGGAAGAAAATAAACCTTTCAAAAATGCCACCCCATGGTAAGAATAGCACAAGTGATGACTTACATGTTGACCATTAAATTCTAGAAGGACTTCATTCTCCCCCTCCTCCTCTCCCATACAACCTCTCTGGAACAGATTTGAAAAGTAGGAAGAAAAGGAAGGTAGAATCTCAAGCCTCATGTGCTTTCACTTCCAGATGTTTCCTTACTAACCTCAGCATAAAGTTTATGTCACTACAAATTATCTTTAAAAATTAACTGGAATTTTTTAAACTGATAATAAAAAGGTTAAGCAATGTATATCCACTGGTACACCGCTAATAGGTGAAAGAACTTGGATTTAAATACACTCTCTCTGACCTGAGAAGCCATGTTTTATTTTTTAACTCTTTATTTTGAAAAGATTATATATCTACAGGAAGTTTCAAGATAGTACAGAGAGATCCCATGTATCCAGTTTGCCTCATGGTTACATTGTGTACATAAATAAAGTATAATATCATTTGCTACTGGCGCAAAGTGTGTAGAGTTCCATGCCATTTTATCCCATATACAGTTTTATGTAACGACCACCACAACCAAGATTCAGAACTATTCTATATCACAAAGATCTCCCTCACACTCTCTTTTACAGTCACACCCACACTCTCCCCTCAACTATCTCTAAACCCTGGCAACTGCGAATCTGTTCTTTATATTTTTATCTCAAGAATGCTATATAAATGGAATCATACAGTATGTGACCTTTTGAGATTGATTTTTTTTTCACTCAGTATATGCCCTTCAGGTCTATTCAAATTGTTGCACCTATCAAGAGTTTATTCCTTTTTTTTTTTTTTTTTTTTTGGGCAGTGGGGGGCCCTCTCCCCGTTGTGCCCTCTCCCGCCACAGAGCACAGGCTCCAGACATGCAGGCTCAGCGGCCATGGCTCAGGCGCCCAGCCGCTCCGCGGCATGTGGGATCTTCCCGGACCGGGGCACGAAGCCGCGTCCCCTGCATCCACAGGCAGACTCTCAACCACTGCGCCACCACGGAAGCCTAAGTTTATTCCTTTTTACTGCTGAGTAGTAGTCCATCATGTGGACGTATCACAATTGGTTTAACCATTCATATGTTGAAGGCCGTTTTGGTCATTCCATTTTTTGACTATTACAAACAAAATTGCTATTTAAAATCATGCATATGTGTTTGTGTGGACATAAATGTTCATTTATCTGAAATAAATACCCAGGAATGTGATTGCTGGCTCATAAGGTCAGTATAAATTTAGGTTTGGGTTGTTTTTAAGAAACTGCCATTTTTTCCCCCCCCAGAATAGGGAGCTGTGTTTTAACCCCTCCTTTTTTAGCGCTTTCTAAATTTGAACAAACAGCAACCATGGCAGCTGGGATAGCCCAATGATCCCTGCATCCTCCTGATATTCAAAACTGTGTCTAGCTCCTTCCACATTTTACTAAGGCTGGAATGTATGGCCAATAGATTATTACAGAAGTCATGCTGTACTTCCAAGATTAGTTTTAAAAGCCTGCCTTTTCTCTCCCTCTTTCATCATTTGTTTTGGAGGGAGCTATCTTGTGAGAAGCCCTCTGAGAGAAGCCCAGCAGTGAAGAACTGTAGCCTCCTGCTAAAACCACATGGGAGAGCTTGGATGTGATCCTTCAGCCCAATTAGAACTTCAGAAACTATAACTCTGCCCAATACCTTCTGCAACCTTATGAGAGACCCTAAGCCAAACTCAACCAGCTAAGACATTCCAGGATTACAAACACACACACACACACACACACACACACACACACACACACACTCCTATGAGACAGAAAATATTTATTGTTGTAAGAAGCCAAGTCTTGCATACTTTGTTATGCAACCATAAATAGCAAATATATATTTTCATACAAGAAGTTCTTCCATAATAAAAATTTAAAATGTTAGAAAAGCTTTGTAACTAGGTAACAAATGGAGCTGAATAAACTGTAAGAATTTTGAGGAGCATGCTAGTTAGGTCTTAAAATACCTTGAATACACTATTCATAGAATTTTTATTTTGTGAAAGCTAGGGGTGAGGACTTAAAAGAAAGTGAGCAAAATCTTATTAGAAACTGGCAGAAAGAGAACCCTTGTTATACAGTGACAGAAAGTTTAGCCAGTCACATGTGGAAATGTAGAAGGTAGAAAATATACCTAATGAATTGGGTGATCTAGCTAGTGAGATTTCAACTAGAGTATGGAAAATGCCACCTAGCTGCTTCTCCCTCTTTAGAATAAAATGCAATAGAATAAAATGCAATAAGGGAAAGATTAGCTACAAGAGGGAGGAGGAGGCTGTTACTTCAAACAAGTCTTAGCTCCAAGATCTGTGCCTTTGTTAGAAGTCAAACAATGGGAATATTAATAAATGGCTCCCAAGCAAGGATCGTATGCAGGGAACTCTGGGGGAAAGTATATATAAAGATGAAGCAAAAGTGTGCCTGTAAGATCTTGAAACGATCAAAGGGTATGCCTCCGATCAAAGGCCTTTCTTAAAAGCATGGCTCACAAATCCTCTCAAACGATAGTGGTTTAAGGTTTTAGGAATCAGCCTTCACTGTTTCAGCCGAAAACCAAGACAGAAAGAGGCTTATCTCAAAGAGACTTTTGGGGTGGCTTCTGTCTAGTGGAGTATCCATCAAGAGATGAACGAATCTGTTTTTAAAAGAATTGTATCAGCAGAAATACTGCCAGCTTAGAATGAAAGAAATAAAAACAGTGCAAATAAAAAGAGAGTTTGGACCACCAAACTTCTAAACACAGAAATCAGACTACTCAGAAGACTACTGAGCTGGAAGCATGTGCTACCTTTCATAAGGAAAAAAGTGTGACTCAGGTTAAAGCCAAAATGGAGCCACACACCATGGAGAGTAAGTCCTGGGTAGGGGTAGGACAGAGTCCTAATCAAGAAATTTCCAACATTTTTCTGGTTGGATTTTAGGACTCTTAGGTAGCAAAGAATCCAGTGTATCTTCTATTTTCCCCCTTTCTTATTAGAAATATCTATGGTGCTTATGCTATGCCTGGCTCACATTTGTATGTTGATTATGAAAAGACAGATTACCCATCACTTTAGTTTACAGTCCTTCAAATGAAGATGAACAGTCCTGGAGAAGCTACACCTACAGAACTACACCCAAGGAATATTATACATACATGAACCTGATCCATGTAATGAGATTCTAGATTAGGAGCTGATACTGTAATGAGATGAGGCTTGTGGTGGCCTTGGTAGAGGGGGATTATATTTTGAATGTGCAAAGGTTATGAATCATTGGAGGTCAGAGGGCAAAGTGTGGCAAACAATCCCCAGGATCCTCAAATCCTGGTATTCACACCTTTTTGATATTCCACCCCATATTGTGGCAGGATTGGTCTATGTGACCAATAGAATATGGACAAAATTAATGGTATGCCACTTCCAAGATTAGGTTACACAGAACTGATTTCTGTTTTGATGTGTCTCTAGTTCACTTGCTCACTCATTCATGCGTGCACACACATCTTTCTCTCATCACTTCCTCAAAGGAAAGACATTTTGTGTGTAGCCCGTGTGCGGAAGAACTTAACCCTCATGTCAACAGCCACAGGAGTAATCTTAAAACCAGATTCCTCAGTCCCAATCAAGTCTTCATATATTGTAACTACAGCTAACACCTTGACTGGAACCTCATGAGACATCTGAGACAAGACCATTCAGTTAAGTCACCCCAGGATTCCTGATCCACAGAAACCGTGAGATAATAAATGGTGTACCTTCAAGCCACTAAGGTTCAGGGTAATTTGTTATGCAGCAGTAGACAACTACAGTAGCTGCTAATAAGGCTTAAGAATTACAGTATCCACAAATAGAGCAACATGGATTACCAGATGCAGCAATAACTTGAGAAAATGTCTATAAAAATGTGATTCTAAAGGCAGCTAAGATGTCTAGGATGTTATCTCAGAAAGGCAGAACTGAATTGTGATTATAATTGAGAAAACGTATCTCTAATACATTGCAGCTTACATTCTTTGAAGAAAATATAAAGCAAAAGGGGCTGTCAGTGTGTCTTTTACACTATTAAGGCAAGCATATACCCTGACCAGGTAATGTGAATTCACTGGATCCATGTTTCCTTTTATCGGGGATTATACAGAATTGGTGACTCTCTGTCATTTAACCAACTGATCTGGTTCTGATTCTACACTCACCAAGCCGTCTTCTAATTATAAACTGGCTTAGTATATAAATTTTCCTGGGGGAGGGGGGGACTTCACTAGTTAGCTAATATTAGTTTCTAAGCTATTCAATACTTTGTACTTGTGACCAAAATCATAAATAAATAAACATTCTGATTAAAATATAAGTATTTTGTGGCCATGTTAGCAGAAGCCAGTTACCGTGCTATACCATCCTGATCAATTCTGGATGTCCTGAAAAAAAATGTGTTTCTTAATCTTTAAGTCCAAAGAATATGGTAAATGCACTGAGATCTTAACAACTTGTGAGCTTCCCTCTGGTCTCTCTCAATTCAGTACAGCTATTATTAAATCTCACTGTGTCACCCATATAACCAAAATGCACTTAATAGTTTTCAGAAAATTACGAACATATTTCCATTGAATTTTTTTTACTAATGAAACAAAACTAAAAAAGCTGAATGAATAAATGATAAGCCAGATGAATTTGTGAATTCTTTGTTCAAAACAGGCATTTTGAATGTATTAACAAGGCAACATAACCTGCCAGCAGGAAAAAAAAAAAATTACATGGCATAATGTTTAGTGTGGGTACGTGCTTCAATTTTGTCAGCCAAGTACAATTTTACAAAGCCCTTGTACTTGGAATCATAGTGCTTAAAAGTATAATAATTTTGCATCTGGGGATTTGCCTTAAGATAGACAGAGGGCCAGAGGCTTCTGGGTTGAGTACAAATTACAGAACAGGGCCTTGCCATTTTTATGACCTAGATTATTGTCCAATCAATGGGTCACTGGATCTTTATTATTTTAATTAAAATCAGTTCACTTTAATGACATAAAATATATTGATTTAGGCTATTCTGTTCAGAGTCTTGAAAGTTTTGCTAGAAAGTAGCAGTCTCCATTTTCCCTGGATACCTAGTCTCTTTCTCTTGGACTGATTTCTCTTTTCTTCTTTGACTTTACTTTTATGTGACTTTTTATTTCTATTCATGCTTCTGAGTAATTTTATGAAGATGATACCCCATCCCTGAAGAGTATATACCAGGAGTCATAACTACTCTGTACTTGATAAATTTACAAAGGGCCCATGATCATTCAAAATGTCTACTCATTCCCTACATTTCCCTACTTACATTTCTGCACTCTTAGCTTCACTATATTTTAATTCAAATACCATCATTTTGACCACTGTTTTCTCATTCCTGTGTTTGTTCATTTATTCAAAATTTAGTGCTTACTGTGTATTAAACAAGGTAAATAGAAAGGAAGGAAACAAGGGAGGGAGGGAGAGTGTGGGAGGGAGGAAGGAAGGAAGGAAAGAAGACAGAAAAAAAGAAAGAAAACAGACTCTACTCTCAAATGTCCCACAATCCAGCAGAAGGACATGAAAACAAATGAGCACACTAAAATGCTATAGGTGTTCATACAGCAGAAAATATTTCAAAATAAAGTGCATTCTTTTCTACATGGGTATTCTCTTCTAGATAAAGTTCATCTGGTTAAATGTCCTTGTTTTTTTAAAGTTACTTGGTAATAACTGTCCCACTAACCTTATTTTATTTATTTGATTTGGTGTATTTGAGATGTGGATAATTAGATATTTGGATTATAAAACCCATGTTATCATCCCTGCTCTCAGCTCTGAGATTAAAAACAAAAACAACAAACAAACAAACAAACGAACTTTCACAAAGTGTCTACAGCTCCATTAAGCTGACCTTTCAAACATTCCTGAAATGTATCTTTGGCTCACAAATTTTGTTCGTAATGTTTTAAATCGTATTTTAAAAAAATCAATAAAAGCCAGGTAAAACAAGTAAGGAATAAAAATCTACATGTCTAAAGAATAATACCAGGTAGCAGAAAGGAAGTTAGCATTCTTTTAACTACTTATGCATACTAGGTATTGTGTTATGTATGAAAAGTAAGTACATGTCCATAACATTTTTACAGAAACTCTCTGGAGCAAAATATGTTATAGGATTGATTTTTATTTTAATTTTAGAGAACACATGTATTCATTTCTCTTTTCACTACATAATGTTTCAACAAGTTAAGATAATTCGCACTAGACAGGACTTAAAAAAGACTATCAATCATCTCATAACACTTCGCACAAATTTTGATCTATTTTACAGATGAGGAAACTGAGGTTTAAAAATATAAATTATCCAGCCTATCAATTATTGGCCAGATACAAATGCCCAAGATCACTACATTAATATTTAGTAGGAAGTGTTCAGTTCAATAAAGATTTATCCAGTGGAGATTCAAACTCATGCCTGCCACATTTCATAGGCCATACTTTTCTACTATCCCAGGTTGTATCAATTAGTACAAAATACTTTCTCCGCAAGACTTGGTATTGGAAATGTCATATAGCATATTGCTGCTCACCACGATGACAATGTGGAGTACAGTGATTTTATTCAAAAATATTTGCTTTTAAGTTAGGAACTTTTTCAATTTTTCTTCCCACAGGGTGGATATAAATGCGAGTCAGACACTGATGTAATTCTCACCTGCTCAGTGATATTTAAATAATACAAGTAGAAAGAGGATGCAATAAAGGACTTGATCTAACAGTTAATTAATATGTTTTAAAAGTCCTGAGAAAGTTCTAACTCCAGTGGGGAGGAGGTAGCTCTCCTAAGATATGAGCTAACCATAGATGGTGCTTTATAAGAGAGCTCTCATGTAGCAATTAAATGGCATTATAAACTGACATTTATAGTCCTAACAGGTTTTCAAAAGCAGTCTCAATTTACTTCCTAACTGTGATTTTCTTCTATTTCTGAATCCAACCTCATTCCAAAGAGTTTTTCCATATAGAATAATTTCATAATTGGCAAAACTCACAAGATTTACTGAGTCATCAAGTACTCTTCTGCGTTTCTGATGAAGTCGCTTGAAATTTCCTAATAGCCAGCAGTCATCCCTCTGAAACGCTTCATGGTAGGAGGCAACTCTCCCAAAATATGAAGGTTTAAGGACGTAACCTGATATAACAGGAGCTTGACTTCTTCGCTCCTGATTTTAATGCTGTTCCCCCTCATTATACACTAAGACAGCTTCATACAATATAATTAGTGGTTTTAGTCACACAGTCATTTCAAAGGGCAAATAAAATGAAATGTTTGGAATGGGTGTATATTTTAAATTAATAAAGTTACTTTATTTGATCCTTTATTTGACCTTTTACTAGAGAAGCTCAGTGCAAAACTCAAGTAAATAAGCTAGCAATTATTATCCAATTATCCACAAATATGTGTATGATTTAGCTCTATTTGTAAGGATGCCAACAATGAGAAAGTTGAGAGTTTCACAATTATCTGACAAACCAAGCCCCCTTCTCTCTCCACTCCTCCTTACTGTCAGATTTCAAAAGATCAAATTAGCACTACTGAATAAATTATCTTAATGCTATACTACTGCTTCTAAGGAAGAAATTCTGTTACCCTTTGAGCAGAAAATTTGGTTTCACCATCTAAACGGAGGAGAGGGATCTAGGGAGATCAAAAGGAATATAATCTGCAACCTGGGCTTATCACTGTATAGTTTGAGGTTTTCAGAGTTAAATCTTACAGAAAGTGATGACTTCTGCAAGGCTCAGCTGAGATAGCAGTCCTGGGCACCATCTTGCTTTTAGCCTGGTGAGGCCCTGAATAAGAATCCAGCTAATTTGCACCCTGATTATCAACTCATAGAAACCCTGAGACAATAAATCTGTTTTAAGCTGTTAAACTTGTGGTAATTTGTTATGCAGCAATAGACAACAAATACAATTCACCGTGTTCATTCATGAGAAGATTCAGGATTGTAAAGATGTCAATTCTCCTCAAGTTAGTCCAGAAATAGATCGAAATATATACAGTCACTTGATTTATGACAAAGCTGACCTTGAAGTGGGAAAATGATGGATTCAGTAATTTTAACAAGTCTATAGGATATCCACATGGGAAAAATGTATCTTGACTTTTATCTCACAACATAGTCAGACGTCAATTCCAGGTGGGCTGTACATTTAAATATGAAAGAAGAAACAATAAAGCTACCATGCAATATCATGACCTTGAGGTTTGGCAATTATTTCTTAAACAGGACAAAAAGTTACTAACCATAAAGTAAAAGTCCAATTAATGTATTGGCTTTTATTTATTTTTTTATTGGGGTATAGCTATTTTACAATGTTGTATGGGCTTTTATTAAAATAAAAATTATTTATCTCAAATAAGCCACGAGGTGAAAAGCAAGCCACAGAGTGGAAGACATTCACAATACATTTATCTGACCAACGACAAGCATCTAGAATGTATAAGAATCTTATAAATCGATTTTAAAAAATCAGAAGACTCATTTATAAAATAGCTAAGAGTCTTAAATAGGTACTTCACAACACAGGAATTTCAAATGGTCAATAAACATACGAAAAGGTTCTCTATGCCCACATCCATCAAGGAAATGCATATGAAAATGTAATACCACTACACAGAAACTAGAATGGCCAAAATGAGATGACTAATACTATCAAGTGTTGGCTAAAATGTGGAACAGCTTAAAACCCAACCCTTGAGCAATTCTGGTATATATAAAATTGATCAAAAAAATCTTTAGAAACTGGCAATATCTTCTAAAACTGAATACATCATATATGATGACCTAGGACACTCCTAGGTATATATCCATTGGAAATGTATTCATATGTGTTAAAAGAAATGTACAAAGAATGTTCACAGCAGCACTACTACTAATTGCCAAAACCTTAGAATACTTTTTTCACCCATGAAAATGAACAAAACTTGCAAGACAAAATGTCATAGTTGAATCTCACAAATCATTTTGAGTAAAATAAGCCTGTGGTAAATGTGTACATACTTGATTCCATTTATACAAATTGAAAAAATAACAGACAACACTAATTTATGATTGCTTTTATGGACTGAATGTTTGTGTCCTTTCAAAATCCATATATTGAAACCTTCCTCCTTCCCCCATGTGATGGTACTAGGAGGTGAGCTTTTGGGAGGTCTTTAGGATTAGATGAGGTCATGAGGGCTGACCTCATGTATGAGATTAGTACCTTACAGGAATCACAAGAGAGCTTGCTGCTTTCTGCTCTCATCCATGTGAGGATACAATGAGAATACGGCAGTCTGCAAACCAGAAGAGGGCTCTCTCCAGAATTCAACTATACTGGCACCCTCATCTCAGTCCTGGAGCCTCCAGAACTGTGAGAAATAAATTTGTGTTATTTACAAACCACCGTCTAGAGTATTTTGCTATAGCAGCCTGACTGGACTAAGATAGTGGTAGAGAACAATGGTTACTTTTTAGAAGGTTAATGACTGGGTAGGCACACATGGCATGCTCCTAGTATACTGATAATGTTCCAATTCTTGATTACATGGTGTTTTCACTCTGAAAAATGTCATGAAGCTGTACATTTCTGAGTTTGCACTTCTTTGTATGTATGTTACACTTCAGTAAAATACCTATCATGTAACTATCCAAAGAAATATGATTTTGTTATAAATCAGGTATGGTTCTTCAACACGAATCCACCTCCCCTTATTAAATAGCAGGATTTCCTTGTCCAGGGCCCCCATGGAGTTACGTGTGCACGCGTACACTCGCACACACACACGCACATACCTGCCAAATACTGTTACATTGAAGATACACTTATGAAGCATCACAGATAAACACTGATTTTTAAAAATCATTGTTGTTATGTACCCCACATATTGAATGTATTATCTGTAGTTTCTTGATGTAAAATAGCTAATTTTTATAAAACTGTGTTAAAAGTATTTGAGTGAGACTGACCTGAGTAAAATGGGAAACCTCTATCTAGTGACCTATACCCTTGAGGCTGATAAAAATTATCATGAGGATAACTTGTTATTTTGCAATGTGTGATAATCAGCTTCTGAAATGGCCCCCAATGACCCCTGCCTCCCAGTATTTACAGCTATGTGTATTCCCCTTCTCTTGAGGGTAGGCTGGATCTAGTGACTTGCTTCTCATGAATAGAATACACCTAAAATGAGATGTCACGTCCAAGATTAGGTTATAAAAGACTGTGCCTGGGGCTTCCCTGGTGGCGCAGTGGTTGAGAGTCCGCCCGCCGGTGCGGGAGACGCGGGTTCCCAGAAAAGCGTGCTTTGTGAGAACCACCGAGAAAGGGGCTGAGCTGCTGGAACCCACTGCCTACCAATTCATGGCACCCGCAAAAAAAAAAAAAAAAAAAAAAAAAAAGACTGTGCCTTTTGTTTCCCTCAAATGCTCTCTCACCTTATCACTTGGTTCATTCTGATGAAACCATCTGCCATGTTGTGAGCTGCTTTTTAGAGCAGCACACATGATAAGGAACTGAAGGTGGACTCTAATAGCCAGCCTAACAACCTGAGATGTACTGAATCCTGTCAAAAACCACGTGAGTAAGTTTGAAAGCAGATACTTCCCTGGCTGAGACTTCAGACAGACTGCAGCCCCAGCTCACAACTTGACTGAGACTTGGGACAGATCCTCAACCAGAGGACCAAGCCAAGCTATGTCCAGATTCCTGACCACAGAAAATGACAGATAATAAACACTGCTGTGTAAGCCACTAAATTTGGGGGCAATTTGTTACATAGCGAGAGACAAACATGCAATATATCAAACTATGCTATTTCTTTATTCTATTCTTTATAATTTTTACTTCCAATTTTTAATTTTTAAGATATAATTCTATATAATATGTAATTATGTATAACTCTAATTGTATATACTTTTGATTATATATTTATTATATATAAATATAATTATATATAATACATACTTATACACAGTAATATATATTAATATAATACAAAATAATTATTTTACTTCTTCTTATTAAAAATAACCATATATAATCTTAATTCAGTTATATTTCAAAGCTATCTGATGCCTTCTTTCGTAAGTTTAACACCCAAAGATTAGTGAACTATTTGTAAGTATATTTATAGTAATTTCTTTAGATAGTTATAAGTAGATTGGTTGCACATTTTGTTGTTGGAAACAAATAAAGAAAAAAATCCACAAGAAACATATATAGAATGTGAGGAATGAGAGAAACATATTTTCAGATGGTTACAATAAAAACGAGCAGGGGAACTAATCTGGCAATATGTAGGACCAGATTTAGTAACGATTTCAGATTATGTATTACTTTACTGGCCATTTACATCACCTATCAGATCCATAGCTCTCTCCTATACTGGAGTAAATAAACTATCTGTTCTATTTTTTTTAAGGCATATTTAATTTAAAATATTTTTTCTCATTATCTATTTACTCACACTAGTACATTTGACACACCGATTTCCCCATTTGGGTTTTGGAAAATATAGTCACTGTAATTATGGAAATGTCAAAGGAAACTTTAAGTTTCTCTCCTTGAGTTGTTTTTAGTCTCATTTGTTTAAAAAAAAAAAAAAATACAGTAGTCCGCCCAGTGGAGGCCTGAAACCCAGACAGTACAAACCCTATATGTGCTGTTTTGTTCCTACACATACTGAAGGGTGAGCAGCATATACAGTGTGGATAAGCTGGACAAAGAGATGATTCATGTTCCAGACGTGATGAAGCAGGAAAACATGGGATCTCATCACTACTCAGAAGGCACACATTTTAAAATTTGTAAATCATTTATTTCTGAAAACTTCCATTTAATAATTTTGGACCACAGTTGACCATGAGTAACTGAAACCAAAGAAAGCAAAACCTTGGATAAGGGTGTACTACCATACATGAAGTGTATCTTCATTTATCTTCCCTTAATCCCTGTAAATTAGGGAAAATTATGGTTGGAAAAATAGATGAATAGATGGAGAAAATGAAGCATAGAAAAGCTCAACCTTAGAGAAGTAGTCAGAACTAAATTCAAGTTTTTTTAATAATCAATTCTGCCTTCTTAATTTATGTTTATTTTTTCCCTAGGTAAGTAACTCGTACTGAATTAGGCTGTCTAATACCAAAATAAACTACAAATATATCAAGCATATAAATTCATAGGAAGCCTACGCTTATGACTAGATATGTGCCAATAAATCTAGACAAATCTAACTTATACTCTGAATCTGCTGTAATTATCTAAATATTTGGTAATATTTAATCTTTAAAATATTTTTATGGGGTTGAGTGAGGACACATAATTTCTTCCTTTTTAGAGAAAATGTCACCTGCTAGTCTTTGTAAAATATATAGAGTTTGAGAAACCTAAAATCAGAGCCATTCATAACTTTCAATAAGAATGTAAAATTATTAACAAGAGCTGTAAATTTTTTTCTGAAATTGTTCCCCCATCCTCACCCACTCTATGGTAGCTAATCCAGTTTTCAGACAAAAAGCACACAGCAGATAACAAAAGTATTTTTCCAGGTTTAACTTTCTAGCATACTTGTATTCATTTAGAATTTGTTCAATTGTTGATTTTAAGTTTATTTTCTCATTCACAATAGTTACATATAGTTGATAAGAACCTCAAATACCTAGTCTATTTCCACATTTATGAAAATAGGAAAGAGGTTTTATATTTAACAAATGAATGTGTCTATCATTCATTTGTTAATTATAACAAATAGAGCCAGGCAGTCTTCCTATCACCAATAGAAAAGTAATTTACAAAACAAGCAAAGACTTGTGACTACCCAAATTTCATATAACATTCTGTGGCTTCCTACTGGATATTTAAGGGAATTATTGTATTTTGCAGGAATAGAAACACAAGTGTTAGAATCAAGCAATGACTAATGTGACATAGTCTGCATGTTTTGTTAGCCAATCTTCTCTGGGTGGAATGCTAACTACTGAATACAGGATATACCTTTCTTTGCAATTTGAAGGCATGATTAGGCATCATAGTGAACACTTATTTGTAACTTTCTCAAAATATCATTTTCCTTGGGTCAATACTGGAGTTTTGTGATTTAGAACAAAAAGGTATGACTTTGTAGTACTGCAATTCCAACAATGATCTGCAGTACTGGTGATCTAGGAGTTGCTATTTAAAACTCTCTTTTTTTTTTCTTTCTGGCTATGAAGAATTCGTATTTTATATTACTTAGGGGAACACTGATTTACAAAACGCTGATAGGATGGTTTCTGTCATTTATGCTCTAACTTGAGGGTCTTTGAAACAAAACAGGGCCTGTGAAGGTATTTGGCTAATCTATACAACTAGCCACAAAAGGACTACCTTCATTATATGTCTGACATATAATGCTAAAATGGTGTGATATGGCAGGTTTAGAAAACAGCAGTAAATGAGGCTTTGAGTGGGGAGGCTTAAACTGGGGGTGAAAAACAGAGATTGGAGAACAATATGTATAATCCAATCCCATTCTGGAATACTAATAAATTTAGAAACATATATATTTGCATACATCTACATAGAAAATATCTGAAAGAACATGTAGTAGTTATCTCCAAATGGTAAGACAACTGATAATTTTGTTCATTTTTTTCTATTATTTCTATTATAAATCTGCATTATTTTTCTAAAAATTGCATAATTTAAAAAATTGTTTAAGTAACCATGAAATAAGCATTCATTTTTTCCAATGTGAAAAATATTGTGGTAGATGTCAGCATTACATTGGTGAGTAAGATAAACATGGTCCCTATTCAGGAGAAGCTTATATTTTAATAGAAAAAATAGAGAATCAACAAAGAAATTCTAATAACAAATAGTAAGTGCAAGGATAAGTTAGACACAAGGTTTTATAAGAGCATATATCAAATGTGTCTAACATAGTCCAAGAGCTAACCCATGGCAAAAGAAATAATAACTTTAATTATAAGAAATTCTTAAAAAGATGGCAGTTTTTATCATTAATCATACTTTACTTTTTCTAAAATATAAAGTATACTCATATTCTGTTTCAACTTTTTACTCCCTTAACACTGGGGGTGAAAAAGCTAAGGTACTATTTGCCCATCCCCAGCCTCCCAACTCCAGGTATTTTACCATTAAAATCAGTGGGTGCACTGTTCACCTTTGAAAGGCCTAATCCTATCACTGCTCTTTTGTTGTTGTTTTTTTTGTGGTACACGGGCCTCTCACTGTTGTGGCCTCTCCCATTGCGGAGCACAGCTCCAGACGTGCAGGCTCAGCGGCCATGGCTCACGGGCCCAGCCGCTCTGCGGCGTGTGGGATCTTCCCGGACCAGGGCACGACCCCCATGTCGCCTGCATTGGCAGGTGGACTCTCAACCACTGCGCCACCAGGGAAGCCCCATCACTGCTTTTTGATAGTCTTTTTCTGTCCAAGAACCGTGTTGAGAAAACCTAATAGATTAGGAACTTTCAAGAACAACATCATCATCATCATCACCGTCAACAAAAGTACTTTGCAATCATTTAGAAAGAAAATGAGGCAATTATCACATCACCAGTAGCATTCTACAGTTTACTCAGAAATATCCTTTGAAGTGAACATGTTCCATACTTGCTTTTCATCAGACACTTCAAGTATTTCCTTTATGAGCTTCAGCTGGTATTGATACTGGTTTGTTTACTATTTTGTTCATATTGTCTTCAACTATGTACACTGTTTGGGACAACTCATGATGTTGTGACATATACTACTAAATATTTGTTTCACTGTTAAGTTGGGCAGTTTTTCTTGACACAAAATCCTATATATTACCTTTTCCCATTATGTTCAGTTTAAATTCCTCTGCCTTCTATTCTAAGAAGAATTCCTCTGCCTTCTATTCTAATAATAATTCTATTATTATTTTTAATAATAAATATTAAAGCAGGAACATTAAAAAAGTGTTGTCAATTTAACAGAAATATATATACACAAACATATATTAATATGTATTATTTTGACAAATGTATTCCCTATAAATATGTGTTAAAAGATAAACTGAAGTAATTAAAATTTTGAAGTTTATGGTATTTGAGCAAATATCAATTTGAATTGCCAACACAATACCAAAAATGACTAGGAGTCCTTCAGTGGAGCTATAGGAAAGGCTTTTATAAAGCAGACATGGAAGCAAAGCAAGAAAATTATTTGATTTGCTATAGCTTAAGCAGCTGCCTTACTGGGGAAAGCCTAAGTTGGCCATTTGTGATTGGTGGCTTTTAACTTTAATTTCTTAACTTTGAGGTGTTTACAGGAATAGACTCTGGTTTAGGTTTCAGTTTGCTTACATAGGTTGCCAAGGCATTAGAACAATCTCAGTTTAAAGGCCTCCTTATTTAATTACTTTAACATATGTAATCTGTATTTCTGTATTTTCCTTGTAATGATAACTTATACATTGGGTGTACTTTTCCACTCAAGCCTGCTTGGTGGGAAAGTCGGGGTTGTAATTACCCCACTTTGCCTTTCTGTTCTCTTTGGGAACTCCAGAATTCTAAAAGTCAAGGCCTATGAAAATGAATTATTAATATTTTAAATGAAGAACCAAACTCAGGAAATGCAAATCACAATTCCGATATCAACACTAACTTATGCAAGTGGCCCATTTGCAATTATCACACTTGACTTTTCTGCTTATAAAACATAGATATCTTAACCTTAAGCACTGCATCATCCATATGCGTTTCCATCTTTGGGCTTTTGAATATATACCAGCCAAGCAAGACAAATAATACTCTTTAAAATACCTACAGATCCCTGCAAGAACCAAATAGATAGTCTACTGGGTTACCAGATGCTCTGTAGTACTACAAAATTAAAGGAACAGATGCTCTTTGTTAACGTTATTTTCTAACAAAAAGTAAAGTTTTAAAAATAGAGATTGGGAGAAAACTCAGAAGCCTATTATCTCCAAATGTTGGGAATTTTAAAAGAGAGGGATAATTGAAAGTACTTGTTAAAATCATAAAGCTAAAGATGAAATGATATTCTTTGATAACAAAGAAGACAGACATCAGGAAACAAAGGATGAATAACTAAAATGCATGGTGGTAAATACAAAACATGTAACAAAAAACAGGAATAAAAGTTAACTAGGCAATCTCAAAAATATTTTTTTTAATTACTGAAGAACAACGCTATTATATAATCTTTGTTTAGAAAAAAGAATAAAATTGTTCAATTCAGTCATGGTAAAAACAGCTAATTTTAAGGAAATAGCAACCTAAGGATTTCAAATACATATAAATACAAAAATGATATTTTACATGTAGTGACCCATGCATTGCCTTATAAGTAAGAATGAGAAAC
Organism: Lipotes vexillifer; assembly: GCF_000442215.2. Lineage (NCBI taxonomy): Eukaryota > Metazoa > Chordata > Mammalia > Artiodactyla > Lipotidae > Lipotes > Lipotes vexillifer. The sequence continues at coordinate 2,139,484 of NW_006784004.1, read as the reverse complement.
TGTTAGGGAGACTGAGGAAAAATGAGGAGCTTTTCAAACTCACTCATATTGTGCCAGATAAACCACAAACAAAAAACCAAAACCTTAAATTGTCTTTGTCTTCTTAGAAAGGTTAAAAAATAAAAGATGTGCACACATACAAGGAGTGATGTAAAACTGGTGAAATTTGAATAAGGTCAATGGATTGCTTCACTCTTAATTCCCTGGTTGTATAGTGCACTATAGTTAAGCAAGGTGCTACAGTTGAAGGGTACATAGGATCTCTCTGTATAATTTCCTGCAGCTGCATGTGAATTTACTAGATCTCAAAATATGATATTTTACATGTAGTGACCCATGCATTGCCTTATAAGTAAGAATGAGAAACTGTTAGGGAGACTGAGGAAAAATGAGGAGCTTTTCAAACTCACTCATATTGTGCCAGATAAACCACAAACAAAAAACCAAAACCTTAAATTGTCTTTGTCTTCTTAGAAAGGTTAAAAAATAAAAGATGTGCACACATACAAGGAGTGATGTAAAACTGGTGAAATTTGAATAAGGTCAATGGATTGCTTCACTCTTAATTCCCTGGTTGTATAGTGCACTATAGTTAAGCAAGGTGCTACAGTTGAAGGGTACATAGGATCTCTCTGTATAATTTCCTGCAGCTGCATGTGAATTTACTAGTATCTCAAAATAAAAGTTAAAAAAAAAAAAGGAAAAGAAAAGATGCCCAGTAGAATCATATTAGAGTTATTATTCCAATGACAAATTAATCTTACAAATTTCCTTCAAATGGTCTGACACCCTATCTTTGAGGATATAACTAAGATCCTGGGCTAATATAATAGGAAATTATTTAAAATTAGTGAACAAAGAGAAGAATCAAAGGCAATCAGGTGGTCAGAGTGAGAGTATTTTATGACTACGGTCTGAAGAGAACTCAGTAAGTCTTAAAAAAAATAGTGAGCCACTTAACTGAGCAATCATAGAGCTATAGAAAGAAATCAAGAATGAAAATACCAGAATCACCAATCAAAATAAAAAGAGGAAAACCCAAATAATTGTTTTAAATGTTAATTGGGAGAAAGGATACTTGTAAAATTAAAATAAATAAATAGCATTTTAAAATTCCACATACACAGGAATACTCAAAATTTCTTTAAGATAGATAATAAACCCCAATGTAAAACTTGAGACCATTCAGCTCCTAGAAGAAAATGTAGGAGACTGTTTTCACAATCTTGGAGTAGACAAAGTTCTTTTTCTTTTATTTTATATATGATGCAAAAAACAGTAACCATAAAAAAATTATGTTGATTTTACAAAATTAAATTTTTCTGCTTATCAAAACAGAGAAACACACCACAGACACAGACTGGAGACAAAATATAATCACAGTACACAAATCCAACAGAGGACTCCTAACAAGAATATATTAAAAACTCCTACAAATCAACAACAAAAATATGAAAAAAAATTGATCAGTATATGGGCAAAGGATTTGAACAGATACCTGAAAAAGGAGATACACAATCAGCCAATAAACAATGAAAAGGTGCTCAACATCCTTAATCAACAAGAAAATTCATATTAAAACCATCAGGAGATACAATTTTGCATTCACTGGAGTGAGTAAAATCAAAAGGACTGACAATAGTGAATGCTGAGAAGCGGAGCAGTCAGAACTTTCATGCATCGCAGATGGGAGTATAAAATGGTACAAAGATTTTGGAAAGGAGTTTGGGAGTTTCTTAAAAGGTTAAACATATATCTACCCTATGCCTTTGCAATTTCACTACTAAAAATGGAATTTGTGAAGGAGAAATAACAACTCCACAAGAAAATGTGAATAAGAATGTCCATACTGTCCTCATTCACAACAGTTCATAAGATGAGAAACACCTAAATGCCCATTAATAGGAAAATGGATAAACAAATTGTGGCATAATACAACTGAATACTTATCATCAATAAAAAGAAATGTACTATTGACATGAACAACATGGATGAGTCCAAAAATATTATGCTCAGCACAAAGGAGACCCACACACACACAAATAAATAATTCATAATATATAAAATTCATCATGAAGTGATTTATTAAAACTAACATCTTTGGATTTGTAGCTCAACTTGCTCATGAGAAAACAATGAACAATTACTCTCAGAGTTTCAACTGCCCTCAGGATTTTCTAGTCAAAATCCATACCAACCTCAAACTTCTTATATTGATTTATACCTAGATTTATTTTCAAAAAGCAGTACAAGTGATCATTGAAATGAATTTTCTCTAATCCAGTTTAATGCTATTGACATTGCATCATTTTCTGTTTACACAGCATGCAAAAATATTAATATTTCTGCAAATTGTTCCACTCTAGAACTCTGAATTTACCTACGAGAATGATTACAGCATTTAAAATTACTAGTTGAATTGTGAAATTTCTCTGTTTACTTCTAGAAATGTTACACACTATAGTCTCACTACACATAACAATGACAGGGCAAAGATCCTTATTAGTTCAAAGTATAGAACACCAGCACAAAACTACATCATAATCTTGGAATCAAAACACCCTCAGGGGCACAATAATGGATTCAAAATGGCAGGTGCAAAATTTCCTGCATATCCAGATATGTTGCAGTTCTAATGAATTGCTGTTTTATTATTATCCTATCAGCAGTTGCCTATTGCTCTCAATCCAATTTCCTATGGTAACTCAACTACTCACTGTGCCTCTGTTGTTTCTTCTCTTGCCATTAAAAACTCTACATTCTTTCAAAGTTTATTTCTGCTTTTGTAGAGCTTTTTCTGTCTAGTATTGTCACCTCACTACTGCCTTTTATTTTTGTGTCTCTGGCTTCTGTAATTGCTTCTGTTCCATTGCTACTTCTGACTTTTTATATCATCCACTGAAAAATATCTGACTGAATTGGCCAATTACCATATATGGCAAAGAACCTAAGTACTGGATGGTATAGACCTCTCGTACTGGTCTACCTTATAAACTATTGATCATTCTACAAGAATGACTTTGGATGAGAAATGATCTTTGCTCCAATAATCTATGGCTAGTTTTGCAGAGACATGTGGATCTAAAGACAGTAATACATGCACCGGAAATCCCTTAGAAAGGAACCACGAACATGCCAAGCACAAACAAGCTCTCCAGAAAGAAGACTGCAGCCAGAAGGCACCTTGCATGGCCTGCGCCAATACATTCATTGATTAGGTCTCTTTCAGGGACATCTCTTTTATTCTACTGATCTCTCTTGGTATTGGTGAAGCAGTACCAGACCATTAACACCATACATTTGAAATTCTTTAAATACCTGACAGTTGAAAATGTCTTCTCACATTCTTCATTTTCTAAATTTTCTTAACCACTTGGTTAATTTTTGTTATTGTTGTTAGAAAGTAATTTTAGAATAATTTTGTCCATTACCAAAAATTCTCCCTCAAAAATTAGGTTGGAACTGCATTTTTATAGGTTATTCAAGGATAAATTAGCATCTAAAATATTGAACCTTTCCACCAAGATATTGTAATAAAATCCATTGAACCAAACTCTTGTAATCCAGAAATTCCAGTAGTTCCATATTGGCAAACTAAAACTAAACAGGAAAATACCAAAAGCAATACAGCTCCACATGTACACAAGAAATATTTTGTGATATTTTATGACAAAATGATTTGAGAATATAAGAATGATACTAACTACTCTTTAACATAGTTCAGAAATTGGAAATATAAACATTCTTTGAATAATAATAAAATAATAACTATTTAGCAAGCATTTACTATGTCCCAGAGTTCCAAGTACTTCCAAGGCATGGAGCATTTAATCCTGAGTGGGGATTTATCAACCCCACTTATCAAATGAGGTTACAGAGAGGTTAAGCAACTTGCCTAACATAACACAGCTATCAAATAATGGAAGAAGAATCTGATCTCCAGGCAGCTTGATCTAAAATATACTGTTGGGCTTCCCTGATGGCGCAGTGGTTGAGAGTCCGCCTGCCGATGCAGGGGACACGGGTTCGTGCCCCGGTCCGGGAAGATCCCACATGCCGCGGAGCAGCTGGGCCCGTGAGCCATGGCCTCTGAGCCCTGTGTGTCCGGAGCCTGTGCTCCACAACGGGAGAGGCCACAGCAGTGAGAGGCCCGTGTACCGCAAATAAATAAATAAAATAAAATAAAATATACTGTTAAATATTATACTATATCTATCTACAAAATATGAAAAGCATCAATTTAATCTAGCAGAAACATTTCTTTGAGACATATATCAACTTTTATATATATATTAATGAGAACTTTAAAGCGAATGCAAAGTTTTGTGAGCATAAAAATCTATATATGTTAGTACTACCTTATTTATATTTCCCAAATCTTTATATGATTGTCAAATAAAGTATCAAAACCAACCTATTAATTTGAGAACACATTTTAAATTTTATTTGCCCTAGACATCAAAATATTTAAAGATATTAATCAATTATTAATTAAAAACATTATTCTTGTAATTTTTCATCTTAATATTCCTCTCTAATTTTAAATATGGGTACAAGCCGTTCATTCATTTATTCATTCAAAAACTAGTAACTCAGTATCTACTATGTGCCAAGCATCATGATGACACTTTGAAGGAAAGAGATTTGGAGCCATAGTCTTGGATTTCCCTGGAGCTTAGATTCTAACAGAAAATATGATCAACAGTCATAATCGATGTCATAATTGGCAGGCATAAGAACTACATGAATATATGAGAGTACCTAATTCATAAATAGGGTTGAGAAAATCCTTCCAGAAAGAAATAAAAACAAGCAGATATCCAAGCTTGAGTAAAAATTATTGTAGAGAAAGGGTAGAGCGTTGGGACAGAATGATAAAATGATTGACTATCCATAGATGGCAGGAGTGGGTGAATAATTTGAAGAGGTACTGTCAGAGCATAATGGCCAAGTTTCTGGCTCCAGTGGTCAGGTAATTATTATTTCCTGAAAGCTGCATTTCTAAACTGTTTTCATACCCACCATCTCTATAAAATCTAAGAACAACTTTTTGGAGGATACAAAGGTATTTTATAACTGAAAATATAAAGGGTTTACATGGTCTAAAATCTCAATTGGAGGGAAAGTCGTTAATGGAAAGCACATGGAATTAAATTCTTTTTACCATCATTCCTACTCAGTTTTAGAACACATGTCTAATTCTATTGTTTAAAATACATGTGTTCTTTCAATCTAGAGTGTTATCTGGATTCAGGCCTATGTTATATTACCCCCTTTGGGATCTAATGTAGAAATTCCTAACTGGCTGTCCTGACAGGAGCAATCTGTCATCATTGCACTATGGCTAGTGGAACAATTTGGATCAACCGTGTGAACACCCCTATCATTACCACCAAGTGCAAATGCACATGGATATTCAGTGTAGTGGCCAAACAGATGCAGAAAGTCAATATATCTCTTCAAAAGAGGTCCGCAGGCCTCTTCCTTGTTTTGTCACCTTCCCTCTTGCTTTCTAATCCATATTAATATTTAGCAAGCTTTGCTCATATTTTCCAGTTGAGATATAAAACTCATCTGACCATACTACAAGGTTATGTATGGTCACGAGAATCCCTTTCTCCATGTACCTACACTGCCCCTTGTGAACTTAGATAGAAGTGAAAGAGCCAGTGAGGACTCAGAAGCCATAAAGCGTCCTCTTGGGGGGCTATCTTATTGAAATAGTGGCAGATTTACCAATTCTCTAGCTCTGCCTGAGGCAGGCACCTCAAACTGGTTAAACTGTAACCACCACAGTACTAGTACTCTGAAGCTTTTCTTTCACAATGGCTTTGTTTTTGAGGGGTGTCCAAAGCCCTGCTTGTTGACTCTCTCTCTTTCCCTTTGTTTGTTTTTGATGGGGGAAGGTTATTATGTGTTCTGTCACTTAAAGGGGAGTTAGCCTGACAGCAGTTCCAACAGGGAGGAACAGAGTCTAGAGACACCAGAAGAGTCACTTCTGCATAATCCAGGCAACATGTGGGCAGCTACCCCTGAACAGTAATAGCAAGAAAGAGGGTTTTCAGTCTAGGTGACAAATTATTACTCAAGTGGTGACTGACGCTCTGTGGGTGTTGGCCCTGCCCTTCCACTAGGCTCCTTGGCCTAGCTATGAAAGCATTCATCCTCAAAGAGGCTGGGGAGCCTCAGATGCCTTTTCTTCTTTCTCCTTATGGTCCAGACAAGCCTAATCCCTCAGACTTTCTTTGTCACTAACCTCCCAAGGCAGACAGCTCTATTAAATATACCTCCTGGGGGGTAATGGTATTTAGTTCTTCCTCTAACCTCTGTTAAATCTATTTATTGATGATAAACTTTATATTCCTTCAAGATTGGACTTTTGCTTTTCAAAAATCTTTTCTTCTTCACTCTAAAAAAAAAATGCCCTGTACTTGCAATTCATCAACTTTAGCTTTAAAATGATTTCTCCTTAAAGAGGGATATGAATTCAAATTGGCACATGGTAGAACCAGGTGAGGCCTATCTGACTGAAGAGCAACTTCATGTTTATGTAAAATATTAGCAGGATTCTGGGAAAATAGAAATGTTCTATGTTAGAGTCTATTCCTGCCCCATGTTGACTCCAAGTCTCTACATCTGGGCCAACCTACAGAATCAGACAGTGAAAATGAAAGTCTTGGCCTGCAAGTAGAAATCTTAGTGACAAGAACAGTTTTGCAAGACTTGCCTTGTCTCCTTGACTATTAATTCCTGTCTTTACCTACTCAAATTCCTACAAGCTCTAAACATGCTGAGTTATAAGCAGGGAAAAGCAGAATAGGTAAATGACAGGAGGTTTATATTCAAAAAATCTTTGTAAAATAATATGCAATGTCTAACATACCACCCTTTTTTCCCTTAATCTTACCTTCTTTATACTTGAATTTAATTGTTTTCTAAATTTTTAAGGGTAGTTCAAAATACTAAAATTAATCTCCCATACCCCCATATCCAGGAAATCTAGACATAACATAAAGATCATTTTCACTTTAGTGATTAATAAAGGCAGTATGGGTAGCACAGTGAACATGGGCTTTGGAGCCAGACAGAAGTTCCTGAGTCTGAACCCTGCTGGACCACTGTCTGTCAGAGTGACTTTGAAAGAGCGATTTTAAATTATTTGTTTCCTTCCCTGTCAATAAAATGGTTATTTAAATCCCTTCCTTAAGGGTTTCCTTAAGGGTGAAAGGAGAGAACTGTATGTAAAGTTCTGGTCAGGTAGTGATCTCTCAACAAAACTTTCTTCTCTCAAGCTAGATTTCTTTATCAGCAGCTCAAGGGTACAGCCTTTACCTCTGCTTGATCTTCTCAGTTTCTGTTGGGAATTTTATTTTAAACTGAAGGGCATTTTCTCTTTGCTTCACTTCTTAAATTCAGTACATTTAAATTATTTCACTTGATCCTACCTCATCTTCTCTTCGAGAAAAGTGAATTTGACCTTCCCTCCAAGCGACTTGTCACTTGTCCCTTTCTTTATATTAATGAATTTCTGCATTTAATTACTACAGTATGCTGCACTAAACACATTTAATTACAATTATATTTAATTAATACAATGTATTTGCTTGTCTTTTTGTTAGTTTGCCCTTATGGTTGTGGTAACATCAAAAGTGCACTGAATTTGGAGCCAGGAGACCTGAATTGTAATCCTGATTTTGACACTAATTAGCTATATGCACTTAAGTCACTTGACCTCTATGAGCCTCAAAGCCATCTAAGGATTTTGAGCCATGTGATTTTTCATTTAATTCAGCTCTATCATTTCAGGGTTTTATGATTCAACTTTTGCAGCAATGCAATGCTCCATTAATGACATTACATTGGCTTCCCCTATTTTTCAACCCATGACCTTAAATGACTACTTGCTTCCATTTTTCCTTACATGTTTCCTGTGACTGCCTTTCCCATGTCTTCTCCTTCATACTTTCTCTACGTACAGGAAAAGCTTATCAGCAAGAGATGTATCATTGACAGTAATGGTCCAGTTAGGGAACCATTGACCAAAACCACCCTCCTTGGCCAGGCAGGATGATAACTGCTTTCCTGAGTTGTCACAACAAGAGGTCCTGATAAGGAAAATGGTGCTGCCACCAAAAACTAACTGGGAAAATCTGCGAGGGGACAAAAGAGAGAGGAGATGACCAACCTCCCAGAGTTCTTTGCTCTGGAATCCATCTTGGCTGCAAGATGCTCGTGCCACAAGGAAGGACCCTGAGTCAGACTATGGGCCAAGAAAGATGACTGGCCAGAGACATAAAACCTGAGATTGCGAGCCACATGGCAGAGCAGTTCTCCTGGGTTCCCTTACCCTGCTGCTCTCCACCCGGGTGCCGCTTCCCAATAAAGTATTTTGCTTTGTCAGTACATGTGTCTCCTTGGACAATCCATTTCCAACTGTTAGACAAGAGCCCACTCTCAGGCCCTGAAAGGGGTTCCCCTTTCTGCAACAGGCCCTTGCTAACTTTTATTTGGGGTTGAAACTAAGAGAACCTGATGCATGAAATTGTAAAATTATAAAAATCAAATGAAGTTTCATAACAGTAGGCATAGAATGGTCTTATTTTTGCAAAACCAAACAAGCAAAAGATACAAATACACAATAAGCAGATGTGTTAGGATTTACATAGAAAATGATCTTAAAAGATATATACAAAATTGCTAAAAGCAATTAGCTCTGAAAGAAAAAGTGTGAAATGGAAGAGTAACAGCAGTAAGGGCTTAAGTTTTTACTATAAACTGTCTTACATTAATTTTTTATCACAAGCATGGCTTATTTTTATAACAAAAGTGCTATCATTTACTAATATTGATTTTCACTTATATAATTTTTAAGTGACTTTGTAGTTTACCATATATTGGGTATAAACTTATTAATAAGATAGTGAGTTGAGGTGGAGGGATGTTCATTAGTATTACACAGGAAATGCATACATATAGCCAGTGGGTGAATCTAATTTCACCTCTGACCCAAGCAGGAACTGATACCTTCTTCAAAAAGTAACTTGAGACCACTGTTCTCATTCCATCTAGGGTAATAAAACTAATTATGGTAATTAAAATATAATAGGAAGAGGAAACACAGGTTGAACTAAATCTTACATTAGAAAAAGTGTTGAGAGCTAAGCAAAAGCCAATATTGGAGTTATGAATAGAACAGGGTGGCAATGAAAAGGAGCAGGACCCTCTGGGGCCCTCCCACCCCTGTCTCTGAGGGACAGATGACCACAGGGGGCCCCAGAACTCAAGTTCAAGACGCCCCCCCCCCCCCCCCCCCTGTCCCCCCCCCCCCCACCCCACCATGTAAATAGGCTTCATTCAGACTCCTTCACCTTCCCTGAGTTCCAAAGGGCAGATTCAAACAGTTGCCAATCGGGGAAGAGAGGGAATGCAGAAACAAAGGAGGAGCAGTCAAGAAACAATAGTGCAGTGATGGGGCAGGGTCCTGGTTCCTTCTCAAGGAATATACATAACAATATCCTTGAGTTCTTCTGTAGGAACTAAGACCCCCCCACCCAGGTGGAGGATGGTAACTTCAGGCTGAACACAGGAATCCTGGAACACCACCCTGTTACCTCACCACCAACAATCAGAAGAAAATCTGCAAACAGTGGAAGATAAAGAAGGTTCTGACCCCATCCCCTAATGATTCTCCCTTTAAAAACTTCCATGGTCAGCTGAATCTTCAGAGTTGTTTTTTGGACAGGAGTCCACCTTATCCCCAGGTTATCAGCCTCCTGAATAGAGCAAACTTTTCTTTCCAACCAACACTTGTCTCTTGAGTATTGGTTTTTGAGCAGCAATCAGCTGAACCTGAGTTTGGTAATAGCAAGATTTTCTAGAAGATACTGGAACAAATCAATAGAAACAACTGGCATTTAAAGATAATTCTTTCAAAAAGTACACAAAGACAAATGACTCTGTAAATATTCATAAGGGCACAGGAAAGAAGAGGCCTTCCAAGCAAAGAGCATAGTTCAACTGCAAAAACTGTAAGAACAGCAAAAAAAAAAATGGGGCAGGAGCCTAGAACTGAGACATTAACAGTCATTAACAACTAACGTTCTTGTGAAAAGCTATATATAATGTCTACAGTTGTATGACTTTATGCCTACACAAAGCAGAGTTCACTTTCAGAGTGTGGGTTCAGTCACCGTCAGGGTATCAGGCTTATTTTGTGATTGTTCCTCCATTTATAGCGTGAGGACATCACAGAGTGTCCCAATGGCACTCCAAAGGGAAAGGAGAGAACTGTTTAATATTCTTTCAGAACACTACATGTTTCAAAAAATCTAATCTTTTTGTCCCTGTCCCAAATCCCCTACTTATATCTAAGCTCTATGGAAGTGTACTGCTCCCAAAAAATTGGCAGTTCTCTCAAACTACAGTTGGAATATTTAGCTCATTTTGCTAGCTTCAGCCTTAGTCATCAGTTCTAGGAAACCCTGACATCAATACACCACATATCTAAATTTACATTACCGACTTGATCATCTATGTGTCCAAATACAATACACACATCTCATTTTATCAGTCCTCTAAGTAACATTCTACACAGTTGAACAACTCTTGCCTTGGCAGAATTCTTCGATAGCACTCTCTTGATTTTCTTCCCATTTTTCCTGTTACTTCTTTTCAGTCTCCTTTGCTAGCTCTTCAGAATGAATTCTAAATATATTTTTTTCTATATCACTTTATTCTTTTCCTATATACTTTCTCCAAGTGTGACTACATTCTACGCTAAGGGAAATCAAATTCTAATCACAGGCCAAATTTTTGCTCTACGTTTCAAAATCATATACTCAATGACCCATATAACATATCTGTAAAATAAGCAAATTTAACATCTAATGAGCCCACTAAAATGGAATCAAACTTCTACCACAAACTGTTTTATCTAAACCTCCCCTAGCTCATTAAGTAACACTCATACACATACTATGTCCCAAAACAAGAAACCTAAGAGCTAAATTTATTTCTCTAATTTATTTCCAAATTTAATTTCCTTAAATTCTGTATTGATTCCTAGAAAATCTAGTCAATTTTATTTCCAAAATAAATTTCAAATCCATCTACCTCTTTTGCCAACTTTCTGTCCAATACCAATATAATGCAAGCATCCTATAGAATTTTAAATTTGCTAGTAGGCACATTAATAAAATAAATAATAGTTTGTACAGATCAAATTGATAATATTTTGATATATTTGGTTAAAACATATTTATTTAAATCAATTTGTCATGTACCAATGTAAAAATATATGTGAAATATTTTATATTCTTTTTTTCTTACTGAGTCTTCAAACTTTGTTGTGGGTTTTACACTTACATAGCACCTCTCAATTCACACTAGCCAAGTTGCAGGTGCTAAACAGACACAGGTACCTATTGTATTGGAGAGTGTAGTGCTCATCTACATCGGTGTCATCCGCTGCCTGGAAAACTACAGCAGACTCATATTTGGTATTCTCATGTCTATTCCTGCCAACCTCCACCTGGAACAACATATTTTCATGGACTAGTGAGAAATGAAAACAACATAATTCCCTGATCCTGTGTCAAACAATAATGGGACTGGGTAGACTCTCCTATTCCTGTATTTGTAATAGAAAGTCTGAGCAATAATAACTTAGCTGCTTTCCCCAGGAAATACCTGCTCCTAGAAGAGAAAACTGATCCAGCTAAACTGATCAGTTATAAAGACTAACAAAGTCATCCAGATTCATTTCATAATCTTCAATTCACTGTGTCCACCCACCCAAATCTACTATGTCACCTAATCCCAACCAGTTCTCTCTCTCTTGAAATATGCCCTTTAAAATCTCTCAGCACAGGCCTTAAAATGACATAAAGAGCCTTATCTAATTTCCGCATTTTGAGACACTAGTAAGACTGTCAAGGTGGTGTTCTACTTTACTGCACTAAATCTAATAAACATAGTTTTGCTTGATTAACACATTTTCAGAGATCTTTTGGAAAGTGAACCTTCACCAAAAGCAAGAGGGGACTTCTTAAAATGCAAATGGAATCATGTCATTCACCTATTAAAGATATTTCAATAGTTCCCAATGCTTTGGAACAAAATCCAAACTGTTTAATATATCTGACAAGGCCAAAATAATCTATTCTCTGTCTAGCTCTCTAAACTCATATTAGATCACTCCCCTCTTCCATTCACTAAGTTTTACACACAGTGTCTTCTTCCTTCTCTTTAGGTATAACTAGCATTTTCCCAAACTTGCCATCTTTGCATTTATTCTGCCTGCAACATTCTTCCCTGTCTTAATAGGGATGAATCATCCTGATTCTTATTAACTAAGTCAAATTTGATCTCCTCAGAGAGGCTTTCCCCAACTCCTGTATTTAAGGTGTTATTATCTCTTATGCCAATTTTCTCTCCATCACATCATTCTACTTCCTTAATATCACTCATCATAACTGCCTTGTCTATATCTTTCTTTAATTGTTTACTTTCTCCTTCCACTAAGAATATAAACTTCTTATAAAGAGAGATCTTATCTATCTCTTCCATCTCTGTATGCCTAATTATTGGATAGATTTATTGACACATAGGTATTCAATAACAACTTATCAAAATAAATTAATAAAAAGGATCCAATGAATATATTAAAGAATGAGGGAAGGAGCAGGAAAGAAGGAAGGAAAGAAGAAAGGAAAGACCCACTAAAATATGTGATATAAGCATTACAAGTTTGATTATCCCCCCTTATATATCAGGACACTGTGTAACAGTGTGTTAAAGGGACAGAACTGGGACTCCACAGCTACTATATAATGTAGCTGAGACCAGGATCAAGGTCTTCTGATTTCTAATCCAGTGCTCGTCACAGCATAACACACTGTCTTTCAACCTTCTCTGATTGATGTGGTTCTTTTGAAGTAAACGTGTAAAGCTTCAGATTTAATAAAGATACAAGGCATCTGCAGGAGAAAATGATTCTCTCTGCATTAATTGGTGAGTTCATATTTTTTGCATTTATATCCCCCACTTGCATTTTGACTAGCAATTTCTTCCATCAATTTAACACCAAAATCCTCTGTAATCAAAGGCGTATAATATTCTGGAACAGACTCAGTGAAGCCCTGAAGCTGGAGAGACAGCCCTTCAATCCTTCACCTTGGCTTCTCTAGTGGTGAACATGCCTGACTGTCAGTCTGATGTCCTAAATCTCCTCAGAGACAGTTAGGCAGTTAAAAATGCTGTTGGCATATGCTTGGCTTCAGCTCACTGCAAGTACAAAAATGCTGCTTGGTTCCAAACACTAGCTTCACTTCTTTTCCATTATTATCATCATCATTACTAATATTATTATCTTTATCACTCTTCCAATCTCCCTTTTGGAGATGTTTCATATTCTAAGGAAGAGCAATTCCTGAAAATTACATTTGATCAATATATTTAGTGAGGCATAAACCATAAATTAGCATTTGATTAAAATTCCTATCCTTCTCTAATAGTAAATATACTGTAAGGGATTTGTTGTTGTCCAACCAATTACTAATTTCACCTACTGTCTTGCTAAAAGAACCAGAATTTTCAAATATTAGGCAGATTGAGGTGAATGACTGTGGCAGGTGAGACGGAGCATTACTCCTCAACCCAAATCCCATGGAAAGAATCTTGAATACTCGGTGCCAAGCCTAGTGATTCTGTTCCTATTACCATTTGGCCAAGTCATGTCTCTTTGAAATGACACAAAAAAATATTAAGGATCTGGAATCCTCGTACTTTTCAGTCTTCCTACACCTGTATACTGGGGTCCAGGCACCTTGGCTTAACTGCAGTTCTCTAAACATACCTTTACCTCTATATTCTTGCAAAAGGCCTAAGCCACAATTCCAACTACACAACTCTTACTCATTCATCAAAGTCCAACTCAAATGTCACCAAACAGTTACATCTTTGCATAATTTTCTCCATGGCAGAATTAAAAACTCTATATTTCCAACAATGATTCTATATGCTTCCATTATAGCACTATCACAATAAAATCCTATCGTTTGCTTATGTATCTCTTTACTCCATGAGAATGCCAGTTATTTGAGAACAAAGATTACGTCTCACTCATGTCTGTGTTCTTAAAACCTAGCACAGTGCTTGAAAGATAGAAGATTCTCAAATATTTTTCAAGTGGATGACTGAGGAGACTACGTAACAGATAGAAAATTATTCCTTAATATGGTACCTTCTTTATTCCATGCTATCCAGGTTCATGATAATTTCATATTCTACATATACTTCTCAAGACTGCCTGCCGATGCCGGGGAATCGGGTTCGTGCCGTGATCCAGGAAGATCGCACATGCTGCGCAGCGGCTAGGCCCATGAGCCATGGCTGCTGAGCCTGTGCGTCCAGAGTCTGTGCTCTGCAACGCGAGAGGCCACAACAGTGAGAGGCCCGTGTACAGCAAAAAAAAAAAAGAAAAAAAATAGTGGGGGACTTTAACACCTCACTTACACTAGTGGACAGATCATCCAAAATGAAAATAAATAAGGAAACAGAAGCTTTAAATGACACAATAGACCACAAAGATCTAATTGATATTTATAGGAAATTCCATCCCCAAACAGCACATTACACTTTCTTCTCAAGTGCGCATGGAATATTCTCCAGGACACATCACATCTTGGGTCACAAATCAAGCCTCAGTAAATTTAAGAAAATTGAAATCATATCAAGCATCCTTTCTGGCCACAACGCTATGAGATTAGAAATGAATTATAGGGAAAAAACGTGAAAAACACAAACACATGGAGGCTAAACAATACATTACTAAATAACTAAGAGATCACTGAAGAAATCAAAGAGGAAATAAAAAAATACCTAGAGACAAATGACAATGAAAACAGGATGACCCAAAACCTATGGGATGCAGCAAAAGCAGTTCTAATAGGGAAGTTTATACAAGCCTACCTCAAGAAACAAGAAAAATCTCAAATAAACAATTTAACCTTACACCTAAAGGAACTAGAGAAAGAACAAACAAAACCCAAAGTTGGCAGAAGGAAAGAAATCATAAAGATCAGAGCAGAAATAAATGAAATAGAAACAAAGAAAACAATAGCAAAGTCAATAAAACTAAAAGCTGGTTCTTTGAGAAGATAGACAAAATTGATAAACCATTAGCCAGACTCATCAAAAAGAGAGAGAGAGGACTCACATCAATAAAATTAGAAATTAAAAAGAAGAAGTTACAACAGACACTGCAGAAATAAAAAGCATCCTAAGAGACTACTACAAGCAACTCTGCCAATAAATTGGACAACCTGGAAGAAACAGACAAATTCATAGAAAGGTATAACCTTCCAAGACTGAACCAGGAAGAAATAGAAAATGTGAACAGACCAGTCACAAGGAATGAAATTGAAACTGTGATTAAAAATCTTCCAACAAACAAAAGTCCAGGACCAGATGGCTTCACAGGTGAATTCTATCAAACATTTAGAAAAGAGCTAACACCCATCCTTCTGAAACTCTTCCAAAACATTGCAGAGAAAGGAACACATCGAAACTCATTCTATGAGGCCACCAACACCGTGATACCAAAACCAGACAAAGATAGTACAAAAAAAGAAAATTACAGACCAATATCACAGATGAATATAGACGCAAAAATCCTCAACAAAATACTAGCAAACAGAATCCAACAACACATTAAAAGGATCATACACCATGATCAACTGGGATCTATCCCAGGGATGCAAGGATTCTTCAATATACGCAAATTAATCAATGTGATACACCATGTTAACAAAGTGAAGAATAAAAACCATATGATCATCTCAGTAGATGCAGAAAAAGCTTTTGAAAAAGTTCAACACCCATTTATGATATAAAAACTCTCCAGAAAGTGGGCATAGAGGTATCCTTCCTCAACATAATAAAGGCCATATAGGACAAACCCACAGCAAACATCATTCTCAATGGTGAAAAACTGAAAGCATTTCATCTAAGATCAGGAACGAGACAAGGATGTTCACTCTCACCACTATTATTCAACATAGTTTTGAAAGTCCTAGCCACAGCAATTAGAAAAGAAAAATAAATAAAAGGAATACAAATTGGAAAAGAAGAAGTAAAAGTGTCACTGTTTGCAGGTGACATGATACTATACATAGAGAATCCTGAAAATGCCACCAGAAAACTCCTAGAGCTAATCAATGAATTTGGTAATGTTGCAGGATACAAAATTAATGCACAGAAATCTCTTGCATTCCTATACACTAATGATGAAAAATCTGAAAGAGAAATTAAGGAAACACTCCCATTTACCATTGCAACAAAAATAATAAAACACCTAGGAATAAACCTACCTAGGGAGACAAAAGACCTGTATGCAGAAAACTATAAGACACTGATGAAAGAAATTAAAGATGATACCAACAGTTGGAGAGATATACCATGTTCTTGGATTGGAAGAATCAATATTGTGAAAATGACTATACTACCCAAAGCAATCTACAGATTCAATGCAATCCCTATCAAATTACCAATGGCATTTTTTACAGAACTAGAACAAAAAATTTTTAAATGTGTATGGAGACACAAAAGACCCCGAATGGCCAAAGCAGTCTTGAGGAGAAAAAGCGGAGCTAGAGGAATCAGACTCCCTGACTTCAGACTATACAACAAAGCTACAGTAATCAAGACAATATGGTACTGGCACAAAAACAGAAATATAGATCAATGGAACAAGATAGAAAGCCCAGAGATAAACCCACACACCTATGGTAAAGTAATCTATGACAAAGGAGGCAAAGATATACAATGGAGAAAAGACAGTCT
Organism: Lipotes vexillifer; assembly: GCF_000442215.2. Classification (NCBI taxonomy): domain Eukaryota; kingdom Metazoa; phylum Chordata; class Mammalia; order Artiodactyla; family Lipotidae; genus Lipotes; species Lipotes vexillifer. Next base: position 2,122,642 of record NW_006784004.1, on the reverse strand, counting down.
CTTCAATAAGTGGTGCTGGGGAAACTGGACAGCTACATGTAAAAGAATGAAATTAGAACACTCCCTAACACCATACACAAAAATAAACTCTAAATGGATTCAAGACCTAAATTTAAGACTGGACACTATAAAAGTCTTAGAGGAAAACATAGGAAGAACACTCTTTGACATAAATCACAGCAAGATCTTTTTTGATCCACCTCCTAGAGTAATGGAAATAAAAACAAAAATAAACAAATGGGACCTAATGAAACTTCAAAGCTTTTGCACAGCAAAGGAAACCATAAACAAGACAAAAAGACAACCCGCAGAATGGGAGAAAACATTCACAAACAAATCAATGGACAAATGATTAATCTCCAAAATACATAAACAGATCATGCAGCTCAATATTAAAGAAACAAACAACCCAATCCATAAATGGGCAGAAGACCTAAATAGACATTTCTGCAAGGAACACATACAGATGGCCAAGAAGCACATGAAAAGCTGCTCAACATCACTAATTATTAGAGAAATGCAAATCAAAACTACAATGAGGTATCACCTCACACCAGTGAGAATGGCCATCATCAGAAAATCTACAAACAACAAATGCTGGAGAGGGTGTGGAGAAAGGGAAACCTCTTGTACTGTTGGTGGGAATGTAAATTGATACAGCCACTATGGAGAACAGTACGGAGGTTCCTTAAAAAACTAAAAATAGAATTACCATATGATCCAGCAATCCCACTACTGGGCATATACCCTGAGAAAACCATAATTCAAAAAGACACATGCACCCCAATGTTCATTGCAGCACTATTTACAATAGCCAGGTCATGGAAGCCACCTAAATGCCCATCGACAGATGAATGGATAAAGAAGATGTGGTACATATATACAATGGAATATTACTCAGCCATAAAAAAGAATGAAATTGAGTCATTTGTTGAGACATGGATGGATCTAGAGACTGTCATACAGAGTGAAGTAAGTCAGAAAGAGAAAAACAAATATCGTATATTAACACATGTATGTGGAACCTAGATAAATGGTACAGATGAACCGGTTTGCAGGGCAGAAGTTGAGACACAGATGTAGAGAACAAACATATGGACACCAAGGGGGGAAAACCGCTGTGGGGTGGGGATGGTGTCATGCTGAATTGGGCGATTGGGATTGACATGTATACGCTGATGTGTATAAAACTGATGACTAATAAGAACCTGCAGTATAAAAGAAACATACAAACAAACAACAACAACAGAAAAATCCTGGATTTTTTTTTGTATTTTGTAGTATACAGACCACTATGCACTGGTTAAAACGTACTTTACACCCATTTTTAAGGATTAGAAATAATTTTTGTTATGGTATCTTTCTATATTTTATGACTTTCATTAAATTTCTGATTTCTGTTCCAAACACTGCAATATAAGACAGTATAAAACACATTTTAATCATTAAATTTGTGGATAATTGTGTGATTTTTTTCATAGCCTATAACACAAGGGACTGATAATACAAGATAATGTGTATAAAATACACTTCAGCAAGTTCCACAAACTCCATCCTCAAGGATCTTTCTTTCTCTCACAACCCAACAGCTAATGCACACAATCAAGAAGTCACATCAGGGGTGTTCTACAACTGCCATCATCTTTAAAGAGGAATCTTGTCATGAGCATGAGGTAAAATAAAGGACATTTTATACCAACTACATATATCCTACTTTACAGAAGCTCGTAGTGAGACAAATAGCATTGACACAGATGTGTACGTACATTTGTGATAGCATTAGTGGTCACAGAGTACAATACTTAGTAAAGATCGTTGGCACTGTCAAAATTATCTTAAACCAAAGATCAAGCAAATTTTAATTCTTCGTGAAAATATTTATGGAGATAGTTTCCTATTATCCATCACTTTTTGTAATATAAAATATAACAAAGTAACGTTTTTCTTGCCCTTAATTCTGTGAGGTCGAATGATTATATTTCAAACAAATGTCAAATTTGACAACCAAATCAATCACTTTAACTGTGAAAAAGCCTAACATCTTATTTTAGTTTAAAGGTCTAAAAATTCCTTCTTTTATATAGCCTATATTCTTGTATGGGGAGACAGGCAATAGATAAATAAGCACATAAGTATATAATGACATTTGTCAAGGTAAACATAAACTTCAGTAAGAAGATAAAGGCTGTATGAAGTGGAAGATGCTATTTTTATTTATGATTCTTAAAGGGCTTATGCAGGATGTTATGTAAGGTAATGATAACTCAGACCTGAAAAAGTCTGCTGTGCAATTCTTGTAGAAAGCACATGGTTAGAGTACAGGTCTTTTGCCTCCTTAGGAAGATTTATTCCTAGGCATTTTATTCTTTTTGATGCAATGGTAAACGGGATTGTTTCCTTGATTTCTCTTTCTGATATTTCATTGTTACTGTATAGGAATGTAAGAGATTTATGTGTATTAATTTTGTATCCTGCAACTTTACCAAATTTATTGATGAGCTCTAGCAGTTTTCTGGTAGCATCTTCAGGATTTTCTATGTATAGTATCATGTCACCTGCAAACAGTGACAGTTTTACTTAAAAGCACATGAAAAGATGCTCAATGTCACTAATTATTAGAGAAATGCAAATCAAAACTACAATAAGGTACCACCTCACACCAGTCAAAATGGCCATCATCAAAAATCTACAAACAATAAATACTGGAGAAGGTGTAGAGAAAAGGGAGCCCTCCTACACTGTTGGTGGGAATGTAAATTGGTACAGCCACTGTGGAGAACAGTACAGAGCCTCCTTAAAAAATTAAAAATATAGCTACCATATGATACAGCAATCCCACTCCTGGGCAAATATCCGGAGAAAACCATAATTCGAAAAGATACATGCACCCCAACGTTCACTGCAGCACTATCTACAATAGCCAGGATATGGAAGCAACTTAAATGTCCATCGACAGATGAATGGATAAAGATGTGGTACATATATACAATGGAAAATTACTCAGCCATAAAAAAGAATGAAATAATGCCATTTGCAGCAACATGAATGGACCTAGAGATTGTCATACTGAGTGAAGTAAGTCAGGCAGAGAAAGACAAGTATCATAGGATATTGTTTATATATGGAATCTAAAAACAGGGTACAAATGAACTTATTTACAAAACAGAAAAAGAGTTACAGATGTAGAAAACAAACTTATAGTTACTGGGGGTTGGGGGTGGGGAGGGATAAACTGGGAGATTGGGATTGACACATACACACTACTATATATAAAACAGATAGCTAATAAGGACCTACTGTATAACACAGGGAACTCTACTCAATACCCTGTAACAGCCTATATGGAAAAAGAATCTAAAAAAGAGTGGATATATGTATATGTACAACTGATTCACTTTGCAGTTCACCTGAAACTAACATAACATTGTAAATCAACTATACTCCAATAAAAATTAAAAGAAAAAAGAAAGAAAGGAAGCACATGATTAGAGAGGGCAGTAAGTGGAAAGACACCACAAGTGTAGGCATGTCTGCCAAACTGGAGAAACAGTCAGGAGGTCTATGTATCTGAATTTGAAGGTGCAGGGAAGAGAGTTGTAGGGTAAGTATTCTTCAACAAATTGCCCCAAAAGTGGTTCTTGGGATTTCTGTGTTTATAACTAAGTGGCCCATCAACAAAGGGGAGTCAGTGAGTAGAAGGGCTCCTGTTGAGTGCATAACAACACTGGGCTGTTTCCTTCTCCTGAGGTAAAGGAAAATGTCCTGAACCAGGTGCTCAAAGACTCTGGGTCTTAACCTGTTACTTCCCCATCAGTGTGTGACCTCAAGAGCCTCACTTCACTTCCTGACATTTGCTATCAGGCTCCAGAATATTTCTCCCTTTGAAACTCCATCGTTTACTTTACGGATAGTGGCAATACAAAAGTCTCAATATACCTCCTACTATGAGTTATGCCAAAGTCTGTTTCTTAAAAGTCATCACTTCATAAATTGTATCTTTCAGACTTTTTTTCTCTAGAAGGCTTATTCAACATTCCAAAAGTTACTTTTGAAATGTGGGCAGCCAAACATTTCACTTGAGTTAAGCAATCAGCCCCTCGATAAGAGTTTTTAGGATGAAAACAAAATAGAAAATAATGAAAATGTATTATTAGATTTAACACTTAATATATTTACTAATTTATTTAATTACTAATGCAAGTTTAGTTATAAAAATTGAAATAAATTATTTAATAATTAACTTACCAGAAACAAACGATAAAAAAAAATAAAATCCCTTAAGATTCCACAACTAAACATCCCCCTGTCCTCCCCATATTATTTTTCTATTCTCAGTGCTAGCTATTTCCCCTGAAGGTACTTTCAAAGAGAGACGCTTGGCTCCTTAAACTCAGCTACTCTGAGTCAGAGGCTCTGCATAGCACTTGTGTAGAGTTCCCTGAGTGCAAGGCTAGTCTGCATCAAAGCCCTTTTGGACCATGGACTCTCCTGCCAGTCCACGGCTCTGACCCTTTGGTGAAAGAGCACTTCCCAGAATGACTTCAAGCTGAACATCTCTCTCCCAGCATGAGCAACAGAGATCACTGACTGGTGCTGCTTTGTAGCTTAACCAACAGGTTTCTCAATGAACACTTTTTCCTACTCTAGTCACCTCTGTTCCCTTAGTCAAAAGTCTCTTCAAATGGTGCACACATGAGGAAGGTCATTAAGTGCACTGAGAGCATACAGTCTCACCTCTTGCTGACCAGTGCTAGCAGGCGATTCTGCTTTTCCTTGCCTTAAACTCTTTGTTTTCAGAGGAAACAGCAAGAGCCTCACTACAGAATTCTTCCCAGTAATGTCTGATTTAAATCTGCATATAAAGCTAAGGTTACTCTGCTGCACGTCTTTTATTAAATTCCTTTAGAAAGGCCCCCTGGAAATTGGCTTCTCTACAAACTGGCTCTGACACTATAAAGGAGTCATATCATTTCCAAAAAGGACAAAGTGCTTTAATTGGTATTCCCTGGCAAGACTCCTGTGAGAATGTGGAGTGACTAAGATGAATTCAGGAAATCTGCTTTCCACTGAAAAATGAAAAGGTGTAAATTCTTGAACGTTAAATAAATGTGAATGGTGCCTGAATAGATTCTCCACAGTCAACAAAGGGTCTGCAGAGCATGAAGAGTGGAAGGGAACATTTGCTAGCAGTTAGTCCTATGGAAAGAAAGTGTCGGAAAACCTGGCTTGATAAAGAACTGTGATCATTAGTGCCCAGGCACTGTGGAACGTAGTCTGGTGGGTAAAAACGATGCAACATGGGGCCTCAAGCAGCATAATCAGTACCCAGAAACTAGAGTGAACATAACAATATATCGTCCAAATTTGATACTTTTGAGAGTGAAAAGGGGGATAATCCAAATCTGTCCTAAGGAAACCAAGACATACACTTACCCTAATTCACTGCATGTTTAAATTCACTCAGCAAGTACTTATTTTATGAAAATTCATTTGCAATCCAATAATCTTTGGACAAATTTGGTACTACTATAACATAAAAAAAAATAAGAAGTAATGGTTGAATAAAGTTGATGAATTTCAACATCATGTAAGTCTCAAAAACTGAATTTCAAAATGTGTGATAATCAAAGGCTAAGCTAAAATTTAATTTTATCTGCTGAATGAAAATACCAAGAAGAATGCAAAAAAATTCCATTCAGCTTTTGGAGAAGGGTGAGTCCTAGTAATTAAAGGACTCTCTCTGCAAAACAGTAGGGCAGGAATATAAAATTTTCAAAGAAAGAAGCACAGATAGCTCAAACTACAAAAGAAAAGGTAAAAAAAATTTAAGCACCTAAGACGTGGAAGCCCTCAGGGTAAAAAGGAGGATGGAGAAAGGAGGCTGGGACACTTCCTATTCATCCCTTCCCCTGGGAATAGGAAGAGTTAGCAGAAGTTGTTCTAGGTGGTCACATGATTCAAGGAACTTGGAAGGAAAAACAATTCTAATATTCAAATGTTTTGGACAATTCGATTTATAAGGGAAAACTAATAAAGGAGTGACTGGATCCTTGGGCAAGTCATTCAAGATTTTGGTAAACAGTCAAAACAGACTATCTAAAACAAGGGTGAGAAAACTTACTCTGTAATGAGCCAAACAGTAAATGTTTTAGGCTTTGTGAGCCACATAGTTTCTGCTGTAGCACAAAGAGCAAGGTATAATATATGGGTGTGTCTGTATTCCTAAAATTAGAATTTTATATAATTTTCACATTTCAGAAATTCTTCTTACAAATTTTTCAACCATCTAAAAATATTAAAATCATTCTTCACCTGAAGACCATACAAGACAGATGGTGGGCTAAATTTGGCCCTAAGGCCATAAGTTTGCCAACCCCTGATCTAAGATAATAAGTAATGAGTCACAAATACAGGGAATAAAAATCAACAAAAGAGGAGACATGCATTAGAAATATTTGGTAGGCAGCCAGTTATAAAGTAGAAATGTGTTAATTTTATAGTATTCAAAGTGTTAGCATTTTCAGAAGTCCATGCAGGCCTTTCTAATTAGTCCTAATTAATACTGTTTGGTAGGGCTTTAATTAAAACTGCCTGTGGGGGCTTCCCTGGTGGCGCAGTGGTTGACAGTTCGCCTGCCGATGCAGGGGACACAGGTTCGTGCCCCGGTCCGGGAGGATCCCACATGCCGTGGAGCGGCTGGACCTGTGAGCCATGGCCGCTGAGCCTGCGCTCCGCAACGGGAGAGGCCACAAGTGAGAGGCCCGCGTAACACAAAAAAAAAAAGAAAAAAAAAAAACTGCCTGTTTTCTAAGGTGTTGGCTACTGGGCAAAACATTATTTTCTAAAATTAACTTTATCAATATAATTTACAAGTAATTTTATGTGTACAATCTGATGAGTTTTGACAAATGTATACACCCATGTAACCACCTTGGACTATCAGTCTTCATAAAAGTCTGCTGAGAATTTGTTTGGGACATCATTAAATATAAAATCAATCTTGGGGGACTTCCCTGGTGGCGCAGTGGTTAAGAATCCGCCTGCCAATGCAGGGGACACAGCCCTTGTGCCTAGAGCCCATGCTCCACAACGAGAAGCCACTGCACTGAGAAGCCCACACACGGCAACAAAGAGTAGCCCCCGCTCACTGCAACTAGAGAAAGCCTGGGCGCAGCAACAAAGACCAAACACCGCAGGAAAAAAAAAAAACATCAATTTGGGGAAAATTGACACCTTTAGCAATATTGAGTCTCCCAGTCCAGAAATATGATAAACTCCAAATATTTAAGTGATTTTAGTTTTTCTTAGTAATAGTTTTGAATATTTGTAAAATTGAAATTTTTATAATTTTCAGAGTTTAGATCATGTACGTCTTTGTTAAATTTATCACTAAGTTTATTTTTAATGCTGAAATATACTGTACTTTTAAAAGATGTATTTTCTAGTTGTTAGTTACTACTATACAGAAAAATATACTTTGAGTTTCATTGTATTTCTCTACTTTTTTTTTTTTTTTTTTTTTTTTTTTTTTTGGCTGCACCCTGTGGCATGCAGGATCCTAGTTCCCTGACCAGGGATTGAACCTAAACCTCCTGCAGTGGAAGCGCTGAGTCTTAACCACTGGAGGACCAAGGAAGTCCCTGTTGTACTTTTCTTATTTCATTAATTTTGCCCTTATTTTTATTTTTCCCTTGCTCCCATTATAAAATTGTTTTTTTGTATACTGACCTTGTATTCTGTGATCCTGTATTCTGTGATCTAAACTTATTTATCAGTTCTACTAGAATGGGTTTTTTTGTTGTTATAAATTTATTTTTTAGGATTTTCAATGTAGTTGAGAATGTAATTTACTAATCTAGACAGTTTCACTTTTTCCTTTGTAACCAATATACTATTTATTATATTATTATTATTAATATTATTATGATTATTGATTTACTGTTCCAGCCAGAACATCCATAACATTGCACTGCTTTGGAAAATGGACATTCTCACTTTGTTCCTAATCTTAGGGAACAGTGTTTTGTCTTTCATTTTAAGTACAATTTTAAAGCTACTTTACTAGGTCAAAGTAGTAATTTAGTGGTATGCTTTCATTTCCCTCCACAGCAAAGAAACTAATGATATCATGTAAAATAACAATGTAAGTAGTAATGTAAAACAGGGACTTCAATGCATGTCTTGATTTTACACAGTATTTTTTTCACTATTTCTTCATTTCCAAGTTGCATTACACAGAGTTCTAATTGTACAAGATAATATTCTACACTGGTTAGCTTCTGACACCACCATAGCCTTTCTCTCTGGCAGTTTGAGTGAGACTTCAAAGAGAAAAACAGCATCTCGGTCCAGAAGACATATAAAGAAAAATATTTTCTGAGGTCATGAAGAAAAGACACTACGGTGGACAATGAAAGAAGCTCAAAGAAATCGTGACAGTGCAAGTAATTTAAATTTTAAAAATTATATATTATTCCAGTAAAAGCTATAAATCTATCCACTTCTATACACACAGTAGAACTGGACACAAAAGGTTTTTTCTGGCTACATAAGCTAAGTTGTATATTAAACTACGTTTCAATTCTAGAATCCATTTAAATGATTCAGGTAAAGATGGTCCACGTAAACTGGGACATGTAAATGTTTTTTTATTTATTTTATTTTTCTTTGTTTTTTCAAAAATTAATTTCCATCAAGTGAGGTATCCAAAATATGTTCCTCTTCCCTGAAACATAAAGTTAGAAAACACAGAAAATCTAAATTTATGATGGTCCTGAAAATCTTCACATTCATCTTTGCAAAGTTCTCTGTATTCTCAGAGAACTTTTGATAACTCACATGTGAAAATGCACAAAGAAAATACATGAAAGCCTACATTCTGAACACCTGTTACAGGATGAATTTTTGCTGAACCTTTTCCTCTCTTTGAGAGTATTTCACTTCTGGCCACCCATGCTAGTCTCTCACAATTCACTTATGCCATCCTTTTCAAATTTCCTCTATTTCTGGCTAAGCACCTTTTACCAAAAAGATGAGCCATTGAGCCTCCTTGTATGTTTCAAGAGGTTAAGAAAAAGAATACGCAGAATTATAACGCTAGCTTAAATACGGGTTCAAAAGCAAAATTTGCATTAAATCAACTATAATTCAGATACCCAGTGCTAATAAACATGGCTATCCTCTTATACAATGTAAACGGTACCCTGAGAAAAAAAAATAATGCTTTGAACTTCACCCTTTCAAGTTACTTTTTGGGTTTCAGCTTCACGTTGCTCCACGAGCATATTTCTACAGCTTCTATAGCTAACATTCTTCAAGATATACAAAATCATAGGCAGCTTCAGTAGTATGAGTTCTATTCACAGTGGTAATAGCAATAGAAGCTATCTTCTTATTAGACTACTATTTACTAAGTACTTCATTTCTGTTAGCTCATTTTGTCAGCATAATAATCCTTTAAAGTAGGTATAATACCAAGTTCATTTCACAAAGGAGGAAACTGAAGCTTAGTGAGATTTGTTACTTGCTTTAGTTTTAACCATTATATTATTAGGGTTCTTGCTGGGCTGCACCGCACAGGCCTACAAGCCCTGTGCTTGCCCAGCTTCAAGACTGAAGAAAGAGCTGGGAGTCAGCAACAGAGACATCAGTGGTTTAATGAATGGGGGAGCTTACACGTCTGAAGCAAGGTCCTGGAGCGACACCCCACCGTGTGCTTCAGAAGACGGACAGGACATGGCAGCCGTCTTCACTCCCGGAGAAAGAGGAGTTTGCCAGTTATATGGGAATTGATTTCAGATGTGCTCATTAGTTACCAGGGAAACCAGCAGAGGGGAATGCTCTTCACAGCTGCCTTTAATAATAACAATCACTAGCTGGGGCCTGGGGCAATTATGTAGGAAGGTCAGTCACACGCATAAGACACAGGTGAAGCAGTCACTGGTCGGGGAGGTGCGTAGAGAGAGCAAGAGAACAGCCATCTTAAGTGGCCTGACCATACATCTCTCAATCACTGTAAAATTTACACATAGATATTAAACACCAAACAGATAAAAAATATTAATACTTCCTACTCTCCAAGGTTAAGAATGAGATTCTACAAACTCAACTGTCCATACACTGCATCCAGTGGAGTTAGTAATAGTAAATGTCACAGTATTTGACTCAGAAATTTTTATTTATTTATTTATTTATTATTTTTTTTTTTTGCGGTACGCGGGCCTCTCACTGTTGTGGCCTCTCCCATTGCGGAGCACAGGCTCCGGATGCGCAGGCTCAGCAGCCATGGCTCACGGGCCCAGCCGCTCCGCGGCATGTGGGATCCTCCCAGACCGGGGCACGAACCCGTGTCCCCTGCATCGGCAGGCGGACTCCCAACCACTGCGCCACCAGGGAAGCCCAGAAATTTTTTAAATAATCTAAACAATGGCAAACATAGTTATTCATCAAAATAAATATTAAAGACCAGTATAATCATATTTTTTTTTGTAAAACTATAAAATATCAGGCTATGATCTTAAGTTAGTATTTTGTCATCTCAAGAGCACTGAAGAACACTCATGAAAATTCAGGTACAAGACTGGATTCTGTAACACGCACACACATTCTCAAGAGCATAGCTTAGCCTTCCCTGAACTTGCATAATTATACATGTATTGCCTTAATGTTGACACTCTTTAGATATTCTAAATGAAGTTTTGCAGTTCTAAGTTCAGGATATTGGTCAGCATTACATCTGACCTTTGAAAGAAGATTATACCAGATCAATTTTATTATCTTCTATGATAAAGGGACAGTCCTCAAAGGAAAAAAAAAAAAGATTTTCATTAATTACACCTGAGTTACACTTCTATTTTTTCATACTATAATCCAATTAGCAGTTAAGTACAAAGGTTTATGGTCATCATCCAAGGAATCCCTGCAGAAGTGCTGTACAGGTGCACCTAGCAGCTGTCTAGGAGACTGGGGGTGTAGGGACAGAGATAATGGGCCTCTAGACTATCCTGCATGGTATCAAGCACAGGATCTCTGCTTTTATCTGGTTTTTTTTGGCCATAAAATGTGTTTGAAGAAAGAGTATCTTTACCTCAACATTCAAAAAAACATTCTTTCAAACCGAACACTTACCAGTATGTTCTCAGCTGGCTGGAACATCAGATTCTAAGGGATCTTAACACTAATGCCCTTAACTGGAGCTACCCAGCAGGGATTAAGGGCCAATATAATTTAATATTTTTATTTGTAATCTAGATGAAGGAACTAAGTATAATCTCATATTTCTAATTAATACTAATTTAGGTATGGTCACCAACCAAAATTAAAAACAACCTGATAAATTACATGAAGAATCATTTAGAAATATAATGCAGTTTAATAGCATTAGGATTTGGGGCCAAGAGCAAACACATCAAATCAAAATAGAGAAGGGATATACAGGCAACAACAGTATAAAAAATAAAAACAAAAATGTTATTGTCTATCCAATAATCATGGTGTTTAATAGGGGAAAAAACAGGCTAACAGTAGTTGGCTGTATTAATAGCCATAATGTAAGAATACATCTTCCACTTTATTTGACAACAGACAGGCTCTAATTAGAGTATGCTTTTTTTTTTTTTTTTTTT
>NW_006784004.1:2085731-2110726 GCF_000442215.2 Lipotes vexillifer | reverse complement strand
GATCTTCCCGAAACGGGGCACGAACCCGCGTCTCCTGCATCGGCAGGCGGACTCTCAAGCACTGCGCCACCAGGGAAGCCCTAGAGTATGCTTTTTGATAGTCTCATTTGAGAAGTTTGTTGAACAGTTAAATAAGGACTAGTAAAGAACACAAAATACTAAATTATTGGGCTTCCCTGGTAGCGCAGTGGTTGAGAGTCTGCCTGCTGATGCAGGGGACACGCGTTTGTGCCCCGGTCTGGGAAGATCCCACATGCCGCGGAGCGGCTGGGCTCGTGAACCATGGCTGCTGAGTCTGCGCGTCCGGAGCCTGTGCTCCGCAATGGGAGAGACCACAACAGTGAGGGGCCTGTGTACCAAAAAAAAAAAAAAAAAAAAAAAACTAAATTATTTCTATGAGGAAAAGTTAAAAGAAATTGAAGCATTTACCTTGAAAAAGAGATGGCTATAGGGAAAAATTACTGCCCTCTAAGGCTGTTAATAATTACAATAAATTGTTCTCCTGCTCTAAACAGGACTACTGCAAATGAGGGATATATAGAAATAATGGCAAGATAATTTAATTTGCTATAAGTAAGCTATGTTGATAATAAGAACATTTTTAAATACTAGAATATTCAAGTGGGAGAGGTTATAAGACTTTTGCCCCTAGATAGCTTTTGCAGAAAAAAACAAAACGCATTCCCTGCCCTGGTTCACCTATGCTATTTCACTGGTTTATCTTCTCAAATATCCACCAAGGGATACTGGAAATGTGGGGCTTTCACTCTTGTAAAGCTACCTCCTGAAGTTTATGTGCCTTCTTCATACTTTCAGTGTTTCCCTCCTGGTTCCACCTATCCAGCTCTGAATTAATACTAGCCCACTAGTCACCTAGTCCACAGAGGTAAGGAATAAAAACTTTTGTCAGAAGAAGAAACTATTTGGCAAAGGTACTTTGCAGTTCACACATAGTACTAGTACAGTACCACTGTTCCCAGTCACATAGGAACAAATACTTCTAGGCTGTTCATAAATATATATTGAGGTTTCTCTCTGTATAACTGGCTTGCTTGCAAGTTTTCCCAAGCTCTGAAGTGCTAGATCCCATGTCTTGACACCTCTAGACTTTCTCTTACAATTTCTTCCATAAGCGTCCATCTGCCCTGACAGGCTCCTCGACTTCTGTTGGCCCTTTTCCCTACAAGGTCCTCAGTTGGCCCCATTTTTATGAACTGCTCCATGTAACCTATGACATTCAGACTGGTCAGATACTACTGAGGCTCCATCCTTATCTCCTCAGTACATCCAATTCCATCTCACAGTCTTACTAACAGTTAATTCCAGAGGCCTTCAAATTGAACTCTGCTCATACTTACAAATTGCACTCACCAGTCTTACTGATTCTTCTTTCCTTTACTCTGCCTCAGGGTGGATTTTTTGGCCACAAGAGCTTGATTGGCCCTGCAGGAGGCTCCGGTAACACCTCTGAAGAGAGGTGGCCTTTAACCAAGGGTGAACAGGTGGATAAACTGGATTTTGTTTCCCTAAGGTAAGATAATTCTGAGGTGTGCTCTAGAGTACCCTCCTAGAGTTGCCCAGGCTCAAGCCCCAGTTGTCTGCAGTGACTCATAATCACCACTTGTTGGTTCTCTGTCTCACTTTTTCCTAAACAGACTAATGTTAACACAAATATTTGACTCTGCCTCCAGGTGAACCAATCCTAAAATAATCTATCTCCATATATTTACATGTGCATTTTCCAAAGAACTTCTATTGTTTTTTTGCGGTACTCGGGCCTCTCACTGTTGTGGCCTCTCCCATTGCACAGGCTCCGGACGGGCAGGCTCAGCCGCTGGCTCACGGGCCCAGCCGCTCCGTGGCATGTGGGATCTTCCCGGACCGGGGCACAAACCCGTGTCCGCTGCATCGGCAGGCAGACTCTCAACCACTGCGCCACCAGGGAAGCCCTGTTTTTTTCTTTTTAATAGCATTAAAAAAATATCCCACATTAACATTTTGAGTAAAAACAAATAATCTTGGTCTGTGTATATGCGGTGTGGCCACAACAAATGACTCACTTTCACACTCTAGAAGATGGTATATATTCTCCCAAATAGACAACTCTCAAACATTTCTTGTTTCTGGCAGTTACAAGTGAGATTTCTTACAGAACACTCTGATTCTATGATCTAGTATGAGAGGGTTCAGCCATAGAAATACCTTGTTTTAAACACATTTTTCTATAAACTTCAGTAGTGATGAGAAAGATCCTCTCCTTTCTGCTCAAGAAAAGAAAGTAAATTACTTTATGTATTGTTCTTTGGCTTTTGATATGCTATGTGACACTTCAGCAAATCCTGCACACAATGAATTCTATCATTTCTGCACATGTGGCAGTTAAATGTGCTCATTTGCATAAGTTACAACCATATACATAAGTAAAAGTGTTGTTTTTGACAGTAGATCTGATTTTGGGGATACATATGAATTTCTAAAGTTCTAATGGATTTCAGTATTGACGATACGGCATAGAAATAAAACATTTCTTGCAATCATTCCAGGCATACCAGATGGTGAAAAGTGTTACAATAATTCAGTAGAAGGTAAAGCAAACTTACCCGAATCATCATGACTGAACATCTGATATCATGAATTGTATCATAGATCTTTTTTGAGATGTCCACAAACTGATCATCATCAAACACATCCAAAGAGTTTTTACTTAAGGCTTCCAAGGCAACATTCACTTGTGTTACAAATTCTGGAATTACTGTTAAAATGAATAAGAAAGAGAAAATTGTCCTACTTGTATTTTCAGATTTCTGGAGTTTCCAGGAAATGGAGAATCATATTTTTAAACAAATACTTGATTAATAAAATTTCAATTATTTTTTAAATGTAGGGAGACAAAACGTTTTGGCAGGATAATCTTGAATCTCTGAAATACAAAGGTAACCAAAGACAAGAAAGGCGTCGTTATGGAAATGTTTTAAAAGATTATCTTTCTCCTTTATAGCATTTTTGTTTTTACCAAGTCTGGAACCATATAATTAATTTTCATCCGATCCAGTGTAAGCTCAAAGAAATGACAAAAAAAGAATTGGTGTGAATAATAGTTGAAATTGTAAACATAAAAATATTTAAAGAAAAAAAACATTTGAGTTGCTAAATAGAAGAAAATTAACTAAAGACGCTAATTCTATCTCATAGAAATAATAAAACTACTGTAAACTTTCTTTTGATAAAATATTTCCTCCTCATCAAAAAGATTAATGCAAAGAAACTGGTGATCTTATATGCAAAACGTTTCTATGTAAAATAACACAACATTGAATGAGTTTAGGGATATATCAATCAGTAAGGCCAATCCATAGAATGCCCTTTTTTTAATTAAGATTTCAAAATAGTCTCAATTAAAAACGTTTCTCTGACTTTACTTTTAAGGTTAATGATAACAACATTCATTAACTCTTCAGTAGATTCAAGGCAGTTTTCTAAGCGTTTGCTGTGATTGAAATCTTAAAATAACCCCAGTATTAACCTGGGGTTCATACTTAGTTGAATGACAAAGACACAGAGAAATCAAGAATCTTTCACAGAGTCATTCTGCTAATATGACTTTTAACTACTATACCATATCATATTGAATAAGTTTCTTCCCCATGTGAATATGCAGGAGAAAAGCAATTAATTTTTAGAGCAATGATTCCAAACCTGGAAGATATAGTACTTTATCTAACACAAAAATATTAATAAATATTATTTTTTCCTACATCCAAATCTCTATCTGCATGTATGGCATACCATGTCTTGCAATCCTACCTGCCATGTTCTTGATATGGGGAAATGTTGGCAATATACCTAGGTACCCATATTTTATCTAGTCTCATCTTTCCTCCACCTACTAAAATGTATCACCTATACCCTAATTCTTAGATATTATACCCACCAGGATTATCCACTGTGCTTTTCTCCTCTGTCCATTCTCTAGGTGTACCATCCAATAAAAAGGGGCACCTGGCCACATAGGGCCACGTATAACTATGAAACATTAAATTCATTAAAATTTAATTTAATTTGAAATTGAGTTCCTCAATCACATTTACCACATTTCAAGTGCTCAGTATACACCTATGGCTATTGAATTCTGTTTTGAGAGTGGCAAAATGGAATGTTTCTATCATACCAAAACTTCTATTGGATAATATTATTCAGTAGTGAGATTTCATAAAATCATTGTCTCACTTTCAGTGAACAGAATAACAAAGGCAAGGAGAAAGCTAACTCACACCACTTTGCGCAGGAGAAACACTCCTGAACCACAATTCCCACTAATTTAGATGTGACTCCCAAAGTGTATCTCTAATCTAACCTTTTCCCTGAATTCCAGAGCTATGAATCCAAAACGGTCCACTGCAAAATTCTACCTAAATCTTTCATAACACCTCAAATCCATCCTATCTAAACCTCAATACATTCTTTTCTACCTGGAAAGCCTAATTTTCTTTTAATATTTTCTATCTTGATGCCCAGTCAACAAGGAAAAAAACTCAGGTGTTTTCTTTTACCTCCTACTCGTTTTTAACCTCTATATCCAAATGTCCTCTAAGTGTAATCTCCTCTACCATATAAGTACATTTTAAATCCATTGCCAGTGCAGCCCCACTGCCTCTAGCCATCATTATCTCCTGCTTGAGCCCTCACCAAAGTACTCCTGCCGAAGACCTTCTCATCCTCCAGACTCATCGTAAGTATAATCTTATTGACAAAGCCAGCTCTTAGCAGTAAGTACAACAGTGTCCGTCACAAAATAGATTCACAATAAGTTGTTTTATTAGTGAGTCACATCACTACACTGTTCAAAAACGTTCACTGGTTCCTTAAAACTTTTTCCTGTTTGTATCCCAAGTGTCTAGCCCGGCACATAGTAGATAAGTAATTGAATTAAGTAATCAAATGAGTTAATGAATGAATAAATATAAAAAACCCACAAAAATGTAGGTACAAATTCAACATGTTAAGCTTGCATTTCAATGTAATTTAGGTTTTGTTCATACTAGGGAATCTCCAAAAATATACTTATGTGGGCTTATAAGAATATTCAACATATTTAATGAGTTAATCTTTACTTTTCATAGTGTTGAGAGAGGAGGAAACTCTTACGGAAATGTGTCCAGTTATTTCACATTTTCTTCAGGCTCTTGGGGTGAACAGCAAACCCCCCAACAAAACTTATACTCCAAAGAACATGGCAGAGAGGCTCCTCATCACTTTGACATCCTCTATTAACACTAAAGACATAGATAAAAACAAAGAGATGTGGTCTCAAAACTTCTGGTGGGGCTTCCCTGGTGGCGCAGTGGTTGAGAGTCCGCCTGCCGATGCAGGGGATGCAGGTTCATGCCCTGGTCTGGGAAGATCCCACATGCTGCGGAGCGGCTGGGCCCGTGAGCCATGGCCGCTGAGCCTGAGCTTCCGGAGCCTGTGCTCTGCAGCGGGAGAGGCCACAACAGTGAGAGGCCCGCATACCGGAAAAAAAAAACAAAAAAAACAAAAAGAACACCTTCTGGTGGTCTACCACTGACAAAACTCTTTTCATAGTCTTCCCCACTAAAAAAAGGTTTTTCTCATCCACCAAACAAGTGTGTCATACAATAATAATTTAACTCTTTCTATCTACATATTCAGTTTGTTACTAACTGCCTCTATAATTTGAAACTGCTCCTATCATCTTCCTATGTAGATCTTGGCCAAAAAAAGAGAGACAAGCATCAAATCATGTAAAGGTCTAGTTTTCACTTCCATGTGAGATAATGTGAGAAAGATTTGGCGTATTTTAAGGAAAATACATCATAGCCTTTTCATTATTGCAACGTGATTTCAATTTAACTCCTTTAGGGGCCTCTTACTAATAAACTAATATTAGTTCCAATTAAAATAAAATCTTTGAGAAGCCAATGTTTAATTTCTGAAGTACAGATGGAAACTACTACTTTTTTCACTCTAACAGCATAAATGAACTATTCAAAGCCAACATGTAATACATTCCTCATTTCATTAGCTTAAACATCAGCTGTGGGTGTGTTTTATTCATACTATGGACATATGGTTGCTTGGATCAGAGTGGGCGTGAAATTTTTTAATGCTTTCAAGAAAATACAAAGTGAGTATAATTAAGTAGCCAGTTAGTGGTAATTTAGAAGGAAAAACAAATTGACAAAGCTATCTCAAATCCATAATCTACCTACATTTCAAGAAAACAAGGTTTACACACAGTATACCATCCATCATGTTATACAATCATTGATCAGAGAGGGGGACACCTTAAACAAATTCACTCTAACCATTTGACATCCCAGGTAGAATCAACTGTTCTGAACTTTGGAGTGTAGATTTATTAAACAGAAGTGGCCTTGGGTTCAATACCTTGTCAACTTCAAAGTATCTTGTCTATTTTATACTGCCAAATTCTAAGCCAGTTCTGAACTTGTTAGCAGTCTGTACTTTCCATACCAACCTTATTCAGAATATGCAGAATAATAATATCCATTGAGTGCTTACTCATCTTGGCACTGTGCTAAGCATTTTGTATGCACTGTCTCATTTAATCCCCACAGCAGCCCTGTGAGGCAGGAACTATCATTATCCTGATTTCAATGACGAGGAAACTGAGGTCAAACAGCTAATAAGTGGCAGGCTGGTAACTGAGACTCCAGAGCTTGCTCTCCGAGCCCCAAAGCTGCACTGCCTCTTTTTTTTTTTGCGGTACGCGGCCCTCTCACCACTATGGCCTCTCCCGTTGCGGAGCACAGGCTCCGGACGCGCAGGCTCAGCGGCCATGGCTCACGGGCCCAGCCGCTCCACGGCATGTAGGATCGTCCCAGCCCGGGGCCCGAACCTGCGTCCCCTGCATCGGCAGGCGGACTCTCAACCACTGCGCCACCAGGGAAGCCCCACTGCCTTCTTTTGATAAGTAAAATACTTTGGGCTTCTTAATTTCAGTGCTCCTGGGGCACTGAAATTAATGTTAATGTTAATTAACATTAATGTTAATGTCAATTAATTTCTAAATTAATGTTAATTTTCTGGTAATAGAGCCAACTTCTCCCAGGCCTTGAGTCTCGCTCTGGTACTAACTCAGGAATATGTTATCCCTTCTCATTTCTTGCTAGGTTTATTAAATGCTTTTGAAAGTAGGTAAAGGTACATAATTATTGGATTAAGTAGGTCAAAAAAAAATCCAGACTCATTATAGGTAATCATCTCCAATGATGTCACTAAATTATGTTTCTATCATTAATAAAATGCAGATTAAAATATTTCTAATCATACTATTATCTTTGAAAATTACCAATGATAGAGGTATTTGGCTTTGAAAATTCACATAATGCTAAGTCACCATTTCTTTACATGATGCTAAGTAAGTGGGAAGAAATTACAGCAGAAAGTGCAATTAAGCATATGCATGACTTCTATAAATGCCACATACTCTTCATTTTTTAGATTTATTGAACAAACATTGATTAGCAAGATTCATACCTTTTTTATTTAAGGAAGCCAAGAGTGTATCAGTGCTGTGTTTGGTCTCTCACAGATTACGTATCATAAAAGTCAATAACTGGTGAGAATTTTTCCTTTTTTCAAATGAGAGAATCAAGGATCAGAGTGAGTGCTTTATGACACATCACACAGTTAACAAGAGCCATACTGGCCTCACTATTCTACTTTACCCCGACCTTTCAAACATCTGGAATAGCTAAAAAAAAAAAAAAAAAAAAAACCCCAAGAAATAAAATAACAGAGAGAAAAGACTTTGTTGTTATGGCTTCATGATACTATACTGATACTTTTTTACCCCTTTGGCAGAGATCTTTTTTCTATATATGAAATTCTGGATCATTTAATTAGCCTGAATGTCCAGCTTTGGGTATCTCCAGTGCCTTAGGGACTTAGCTGTTTTCCCTAAAGCTTAATCTGGATGTTTCTCAATTATACATTAATATTAATAAATAATATTCACTTATTTAAATGTTTTAGAAATAGTCATGACTACTTAATATAAAATTTAGCTCTTTCACAATTTTCCTCATAACATTTTCAAATTTGTTAACACCACAATAATTGTTTAAATGGATGTAACTATTTAAGTATTTAAAGTTGGACCTGGACCAAGTAATGGTCTATGATGACCTCTGCTCATTATGTAACACACTATTTTAATGGAGTTAACAAGTTGCCTCTGAAAAAAAATATTTTGTTAGTTGTTTTTGTATTTCTTAGTATAAATTCTCAAATATTTAAACTATCAATGCAATTTCCTATACTATCAAACCTCTCAAAATTCATCAATTTAAATTTTTACCAGGTGTAAGAGCCAGCACTCAACATGGCCTCTAATTATCCCAGCCTCCAGGTATTCACGTCCTAGTATACCCCTTCCCCACATTGTGCCAGATCTGTGTGCCAAATAGAACGTAGTATAAATGATGGGATGTTGCTTCTTAGGCTATTTAAAAAAGACTTCAAGAATTCCATCTTGGTCATTCTCTCTCATGTACTGCTTGCTCTGAAGAACTTTAGATGTTATGCTGTGAACAGCCTAATTGAGATGTCCACATGGCAAGGAACTGAGGCTGCTAGCTAACAGCCAGCAAGGATACGAGGCCTTGGACCAGCAGCCATGAGCTTAGAGGTGGATCCTCTAGTTTCACTCAAGCCTTCAAAATAACTGCAGCTTCAGATGACATCTTGACTGCAATGTCATGAGACTGAGGCAGAATCACACAGCTAAGCCGCTCCTGGATTCCTAACTCCAGGAAAATGTGAAAGATAATAAATGTTTGCTGTTTTAAGCTACTAAATTTTGAAGTAATTTGTTTTACAATGGATATATACCACACTAAGAGACTGGAAAGGTCTAAGAGAATACATTAGTTTTGCCTGTTTCAGTTCATTCAAATGGAATCATACTGTATATATTTCTTTTTTGTTTTTAACATCTTTATTGGAGTATAATTGCTTTACAATGGTGTGTTAGTTTCTGCTGTATAACAAAGTGAATCAGTTATACATATACATATGTTCCCATATCTCTTCCCTCTTCTGTCTCCCTCCCTCCCACCGTCCCTATCCCACCCCTCTAGGTGGTCACAAAGCACCCAGCTGATCTCCCTGTGCTATATGGCTGCTTCCCACTAGCTATCTATTTTACATTTGGTAGTGTATATATGTCAATGCCACTCTCTCACTTTCTCACAGCTTACCCTTCCCCTTCCCCATATTCTCAAGTCCATTCTCTGGTAGGTCTGTGTCATTATTCCCATCTTGCCCCTAGGTTCTTCATGACCTTTTTTTTCCCCCTTAGATTCCATATATATGTGTTAGCATACGGTATTTGTTTTTCTCTTTCTGACTTACTTCACTCTGTATGACAGACTTTAGGTCCATCCACCTCACTACAAATAACTCAATTTCGTTTCTTTTTATGGCTGAGTAATATTCCATTGTATATATGTGCCACATCTTTATTGATTCATCTGTCGATGGACACTTAGGTTGCTTCCACATCCTGGTTATTGTAAATAGAGCTGCAATGAACATTTTGGTACATGACTCTTTTTGACTTATGGTTTTCTCAGGGTATATGCCCAGTAGTGCGATTGCTGGGTTGTATGGTAGTTCTATTTTTAGTATATATTCTTTTGTATCAAGTTTCACTCAACATTAAACTTATGTGATTTGACTCATATTGCTGTATGCAGGTTTAGATTTCTCATTCTTATTACTGTATAGTATTCCAATGTACAATTATACCACAATTTATTTATCCATTCTATAGTTAATGGGCATTTGGATAATTTCCAGTTTGGGACTACTATACATAGTGATGCTATGAAATATTGTGCACTTTTTGGTGCTAGGAATATATGCACATATTTTCAGGGAATTTACATACATATTTTCAGAGACTATACCTATTAGTGGAATTTCTGAATCACAGAATATACTTTTGAACCATGTTAGTAGACACTGACAGTTTCCAAAGTGGTTGGAACACATTTTACTCATATCAATAGTGCCTGAGAGTTCTAGCTGGTTTACATCCTCACTAACACTTGGCATATTCCAGCTTTTACATTATAGCCTTTCTGGAGGGTATATTTCCCTCTTCCTTTTTAATATATTGATCAGGCGTGTGTGTGTGTGTGTGTGTGTGTGTGTGTGTGTGTGTGTGTGTGTGTGTGTGTATGTTCTACTGGTTAAGCCTCTGGATTACTTTCATTGTTTATCTACTCTCTTGTTTTTCTTGAGTTTAAACAGTTTAAATTTTCCTCCTTTAGAATCACCCACCATCTTATCTATCGCTTAAGCTCATTCTTTAACCTCTTCAGTTTCTACTATCAAGAAAAGCACAGGAATTCCCTGGTGGCACAGCAGTTAAGAATCCACCTGCCAATGCAAGGGTCAGGGGTTCGAGCGACAACTCGCGGAGCAACGATCCCACATGCCGCGGAGCAACTGGGCCCGTGCACCACAACTGCTGAGCCTGCGCTATAGAGCCCAGGAGCCACAACTGCTGAAGCCCACACGCCTAGAGCCCGTGCTCTGCAACAAAGAGAAGACACCACAATGAGAAGCCCGCGCACCACAACGAAGAGTAGCCCCAGCTCGTCGCAACTAGAGAAAGCCAGCGCACAGCAATGAAGACCCAACACAGCAAAAACAAATAAATTAATTAATTAAAAAAAAAAAGAAAAAGAAAAGCACACACAGGAAAAGAGTGAAAGAAACATAAAGAAGTAAAGGAGCTCCATGATCTGTACCTCTAGCTAAATACAGATCAGTGTGCAGGGGATCACACACTGATGACCATAGGAACATGGGCCATAGGAAGAGGTAAATGTAAACATTAATAAACAGAAACCTCATTTAAAATGGATTTGGGAAGACAGAAGGGGCAGCTCTCACACCCTACCTCTTGTTATCAATTGCAGACCCAACAGGAAGAGACATACCTTTGCATCTCTGAAAGGAAGAAAGTTCCTATTTTACTACCCAGCAGGAGGAAGGAAGAATTTCTCCTTGCCTGGCAATAGCCCAACCAATGAAAGACTGTCTCAACTCTGCCAGTGAAAAGCCCCTACACTTCAAACTCCCAGTTTCTTCCAATGGACACTTTGTTTGTAACAGCCCCGTCCACTCTTCCTTCTCCATATAAGAATGTTCCTCTCCTTTGTTTTCCAGACCTGCCTATAGTTTGCCACAGATTCCATGTGCTGAGTTGCAGTTCTTTGCTGTTCCTGAATAAACCCATTTTGCTGGTAAATTAACTGACGGTTTTATTTTTTTAGGTCAATAGAAATGTCTAGGGGGGGGGGAGAATCTTTAAAGATGCTGAGGTGTACAGACAGATTAGGCTATTTAATTCCCTGTGTACAGGGAAGGCTTCCAGTAGGAGAAACATACCTTTGTTTGACATATCTTTGTGGTGTTGAGGTTCTCCTTCACATGTTGCTGGGGATTTCTTGGGTGAGAAGAAAAAGAGTTGATCTCAGCTCCCCAGACTCCAATTCTCTCTGTCCAGCTGTCTATGATTATATGCCTGAGAAGAGCCCTTTTCCTAACCCTGTCTACCTGGTAACTTTCTACCCATCCTTCATATTTATCTTCATAGATATCAGTTCTTTGTGAAACTTTCCCTGATCACCAGCCCACCCATGCTTCTAACCGTGTTAGGCAATCTTGTCTCTTGGACTTGCTGACACTAAACACATACATTTGCTAAAGATCCTATGTCTCTGACTGCATGTGTTTTCCTGTACTCAGCCACTTCCAAAATCCTGACAGAGAGCTCTTAAAATCAGAAACTCTGTCAAGCCACCTTTGTTTCCTCAGGAAAGGGGTAGGTATCAGAGTCAGAATTCAGCACCAGGTATTCAGACTCAGAGCCTGTACCCATTACCACTATATTCTACTGCTGGATGCAAGGATAACCATGCTGAGACATATCCTCAAACATTAAAGAACACTGAGGGTAAAGAGAACTAAATCTTCAAGAGAGAAAGGGTTATCTATAAAATATTTAAATCAGATTGGTATTAGGCTTTTCAGGAGCAACACCAGATACGAAAAGGAAAAATATGAAGCAATGCATTCAAGTATTAAGTAGAAATTATTTCAGAAATGAGATTCAATACTCAGCCAGTTAATTAAGTGAACAGTGGGATAAAGATTTTTTCAGGCATGCACGTATACAGAATATTTAATCTCCATGAAGTCTTCATTAGGGAGATACTTGTCAATAGATTCTCAAAACAAAAAGTGAATCAAAGGAGCAAGATATGGGGCTGAGGAAATAGCGGAGTCGGAAAAGCAGTCGGAAATACCTGCGGGTATTTCTGTGTGTTGTACGTGGAAACAATGAGTAAACGTGTAGATATTTTTGAGAGCCAGGGTTCACACTATGGAATAAGAGGGGTAGTACAATGGAACGTGATAAGACAAAGAACCCTATGGGATGGGATTGCATTGGAGGTGTCAGCGTGAACTTATGATTTCATATGTAGCAATATATTACCTTTTGTGTAAGAGTGAAGAGGAAATAAAAAAGCACATCCTTAATCTGCTTATTTTCACAAATATTAAAAAAAAGCCCACATGAAAGATAAAGGAATAAGGAAACTTGTTGTTTACAAGGGATGCTAAGAATTGGGTAGAAGAAATATGAGAAGATAGATCAGTAGCTGAGTATATTTTCTGTATTTTTAACTCTTGTAAGCGTGTTAACATTATACAATTTTAAAAATATAAAATTGACAACAAGCATATGGGCAGGGGAAGGAAACCTAAAACCAAATGTAAGTAGCAACAAATGAACAAATGAATTTGTTTTGAGGTGTGTATCATCGAGGTATGTATCATCAGGTTGCTTACACTTGACTACTTTCTAAAGTCGTGCTGCCCAATCCACTAGCTGCTAGAAATATCCTGCTATTTAACTAAATTTACATTAAATTGATACAAATTAAATACAATTAAAAATTCACTTCCTCAGTCACTCTAGCTCACCACATATGGCTATCATTTTAGACAGTATACATATAGCTCAGTTCTATCCTTGCAAAATATTCTGTTAGCACCGTTCCAAATACTTGCAATCAAGTATTTGTTGAGCATCTGTCCTCTGTAGGACACTGGTGTAGATTCTGGAAGAGTGAGTATCATCTGTGCAGTTTTTCTATGTATACTTCACAAATACGAGTTATAAACCTCTGGAAAAAACCCTCTTTGGCGCCTAGAAATGTCCTGGACCATTGCAAAATTGTGTCAGGTTCTATTTACTGATACCATTCTTAGCTTTTTTGGTCAATATATATTCACCTTGGTATAAATATAGATGACTACCTAAACAAGAAAATGTATGTTTTGTTTGTGCTTTGAGAAACTACAGATATCTTTGCTTACTGTGTTAATCCCACGAGGGTTATGGAATTTCACATCTGCTGAAATTATACTAGTTGAAGTATATGTTAAAAGTGTTCTGAAATTTCAGTGCCAACTTGTTATTTTTACTTTGACAGAATTGTCATTATTTTTAGTGAGTTTAATATTACAGTGAAAGAGTAGAGACTCAATATCATTGACAGTAGTGATTTTACTTTCCCTTTAGTCATTCAATATCACAAGGTTTGTAAGGGCTTCCTATGTACAAGTGTACAATATTAAGATTTTTAAAGAACAAATTCATTTCTCTTGTATCTGATATTCATTTATCTTGAAACTTCTTGCTATTATAATCAATATATAAAAAATTTCAGGGAGCCCAGATTAATATGATTTAAATATATATACAAGTATGATTCATTCAATAGATGTTTTTCTAGAAAGTCGAATAAAAATTGATTGTGAACTTCTTGAGTGAGAGAGCCTGTTGTATTGAATTACTCCTTTTACTAATATTTCTTGATCAAATGAAGAAAAGTCATACTTTAAATGCAGCAGGGAAGCTTCTATTTAAGGCAACTGAAATGACTTATTTTATAAATATTTATCCCTTAAGCTCTTTTTTTGTAATGCTGGATTTATGTACGTTGGTTACAAACATTATTATAAACAAGTCTACTGAAGTAAATCAAGATTTATAACTCCGCTAAATTTTTTTTAAATAGTTACAGAAATCCAGAAACCTCTGCATCAATGTAAGCTAGGATTGTGGAAGGTTAGTCAATTTTTTTTTTTAAGGGAGCTAAAATTCTGTAAAATGAAGAAACTGGTCTATTTCTAGCATAGACTCTCTGGATCCGTAGGTCTATTCATAATCACACATGCACTGTGCTCACTTTTTCTAGCTACATTTGGTTACAAGCAGAAAGACATTAGAAAAACATAAATGAATGGACAGGAGGATAGCAGATGTATGGACAGATGAATGGGTAGTAAAATAAAGCATGGGTTGTTGGAAGAAAAGATAGGTGTATAGAATCATGGGGGTAAGAATTTGTGAGTGGATGGAAGGAGAGATTAATCTTTATAACTTTCCTACTTCCAAAAGAGAAAAAAATTCAAAGCAGCTCAAAAAAGAGGCAAGGGTACAGTAAGCTTTTAAAACTTAAAACAAGGCCAAAATAACCAACAGCCACATAACGAAAGTTAGGGAAGACAAGTGTAACTACATAAAAACTTCTAGAGTTAAGGTACAGCAATTAGTTATAAGACTGATCTGTTGCATTCCAGGCAAAAGTGAAGCAATGTACTACATGGTTCATATTATTTACTAAAATGGGGCTCGGCACGTAAAAGTTTTCACTGGGAATGACTTAAAAAGCTTTTCCTCTTCAACACTATATGCTAAGGGGAGTGAATGTACCACTTATGTATTTATATTTCTTGTTATTAAAAAACATAACAAAAATAGTCTTCACAAATAGTGTTATAAAAGATGTAAAGGCATTCTTCAAAAGAATATTTATTTTACACAACATTATCATCTGCTTCTTCAAAAAGTTAAAGTCCTAGAATTTTTGGTTTGCACCTTTTTGGATTTCTGATATGATATGATACAAAAATAGGACTTTGAAAATTTTGATTCTAGGCAGAAATTTAATGGATAAATGAATGAATAATCTCAGCATGGCTTCTGACAGGAGTGAATCATACATTATTTGAAATTGATGTCAATAGTGAATTAGTTCTTGAAGGATGGGCATTCAGGGTTATCAGAAAAAAGAACTTTCATTTGTTTTAGATACTAAGTGCTGACAGGGTAAATTGATATTTTCCTGTGAAAATGTAAGTAACTTGTATTCTTGGTGCAGAAAGTCTCAGATCTGGATTCCAAACATGATAAGTTATCTGAAAGTGACCACAACAACATCTCATGCATAATATGGTTCCAGAATAATAGCAGACCAACATTTATTGATTACTTACTAAGTACCAATAATCTTGCTAGTGTTTTACCTATGTTGAAATCGGTAAAGCGTGATGGTGACATGTCTAGATTTGCAGTCAAACTTCCTAGTAGGGGTCACTTTCTTCTTTGCACTTTACTCACATTGTACTCTCTGGAGTTGTGCAAAGCTGTAGCTCTGAGCAAACAGTATTAATATATTCTTTCCTCAGTAAACTTTATCATGACACAGTGGTTTTTGAACTTGGCCCTGCATCAGAATCACCTGGAGGGCCCATTAAAACACAGAGGGCTAAGCCCTACCCACAGAGCTCCTGATAAAAAAAAGTCTGACATGGAGCAGAAGAATTTGAATTCTAACAAGTTCCCAGGTGATATAATGCTACTGGTCCAAGGGATCAAACTCTCAGAATCACATGTAGCAGATAAAATTGGTTGGCTCCCCAATACTCATTATTAACATCCTTGTTAAAAGAAACATGAATTTGTTCAGCATCCAAACAGCAGAAAGGTGATGTAGCTCTCAGTTTAGAGGTAAATTCTGATTATTACCCAATCATTTCCTTTGGCTGTGATTGGTTTAAAGAGAACCTGACACCCTGTTCTAGCCAATGAGATTTAGGAAAGTGTATTGGGGGAAGATTTCTGGGAAAGTTATTCATGCTCAAAGAGAAATACTGGAGAGAAGGTCCCTCTTCTTTCTCTGGACATTTTCCTATCTGGATGTGACTTCTAAGAACTGCTGTGGTCCTCTTACAACAAAGAGAAAGCTGTCATATCGAAATAGCAAAGAAAAAAAAATATGTATCTCTATTAGTGTTAATGAACTGGTGAATTAAACAACACTGGACTTCGTGATACATAGCCTGTAAAAATTTCTGTTACTCATGGTTTGAAGAAATATAACTGATTAAATGTAATATAATTTAATCCTAAAAATAATCCCACTTTAAAGATGAGAAAAGTGAAACTTTGATAGCTGCCCACATTTATAGTTAATAATTAACAGAGCCAACTTTTATACATAGTTCTGCTGACTCCAAAGCCTGTGTTATTTCCACTACTCTTTATACTGATGGACATGTTTTGAGGGGTTTTTTTGTCTGTTTATTTTAATTGTTCTGCCTATCTCAGTGATTTTTTTTTCTCTAAGCTAAACAGGAATAAAAGATATAATTCAACACAGATGTTTGAGATCACTCTATTCCATATATTTTTAAATTCAAATGTTAGGAGGGGAAAAGAAAGGAAGTTTTGGTATTATATTTAGCAATAAATAGGCAACACAAAATATGCCCCCATTAACACTAAAGGGTTCTCTTTTATACTTGTGTCTTAAATTTAAAAGATGTTTTTATGGTTTGTGATATTAACTCAATAACAAGGACATGTGGTAGGATGACTACCTTTAAAATACTAAGAAAATCTTCAGAAAATAAACATACAAATGAAACTGAAGACCCAAAATATCAGGGATTTTGGAACCAAGATCAAACACCAAATCCTAAATGGTCTTTTCTCTTTTTACAATAGAAAATATGTACTGTACATGCTTTCTCTAAAAAAAATTGAGTTCTGCAAACATACCTAATTGACTCCATTGTATGATTTTATAAAATCTTTATCCTGTGTTGCTTAAGAGCAAAACTATGTATTTCCTACACTTTAACCCAAATTGCATTGTTCTTTGTGATAACTGACATGCTGATTGCTAACTATGCTATTGATAAAATAAAGTATTTGAATTAGATGAGATACATCTGTTCTTTCTTGTACATTGCATTTACTACCTATACAAACAGAACTTCCAAACTACTACATTTGGCTCTCATTTCTCTCCCTAGCCTCACATGTGTGTCCTTCAATGTATCTCAAACTACGTAAACTGTAAGTTACCTTTCAATTCAACATATACAAAAATGAAGTCATCACCACCTTCTCCCAAATCTGCCATCTTTCTTGTATCTCCCATCTCAGCAAATGGGATTACCATCCACCCAAGGCCCTAAACAAGATGACTGGGAGTCATTCTTGTCTCCTCCCCTCTACCTCTATCTCCCCTCGATCATCAAATATGGTTACTTTTTGCATCCTGTATAATTCTTGAATTGGAATTCTTTTGGAAACCGCAGGTCTTCCTTACCAGATCTCATGCTGACTGAGCTGAGAGCCTCCCTAACTCTTCTGCCATATCTAGTTCTCAGATCTATCCATCCCACTACTGTCACAGCAATCATTCTAACCATCAACGCTCACCATTTCTCTGACCTGGTAAGACCCCATGGTGAACCCTTAATTGTCAAAAGGATGCTATTCAAAATTTTAGTCATAGAATTCATTGCCTCCATTAAACTCATTCCTCCTCCTTTAGCTCCATCTCCAATAATTTCATATCTGTCACTATGGGCCTCGAACACTCAAAACAGCTTATAGCTTTCCTTATAGCCTGTTTATTTACACCTCTCTATATTCGTTCATTATTTCCTTTCCAAGGCATGCCCTTCTTCATATTCCTCATTACAGTAATTTTCCTCTCTTTTTAAAGAGTCGATACAGAGAATACTTGTTCAGGGAGCCTTTTGCGGCTTTCCCTTTTCTCTACCCACATCTCTGGATTAGTATTCTGCTTCTGGGCCTGATACACTATCATTTGTCACTCTATTTTATGTTCCACAAAGATAAGGTACTTAGAAGTTGTGTGTGTGTCTTGACTGTGTCATTACTCCTGCCTCTCCCTATGTAGCCTCCAACCTCCGTATTCAGTCAGTCACTAAGCCTGCGATTTTAGCTTCCCAAATATGTTTCTAGCACATAGCAGTTGCTCAGTAATTGTGCATTGAGTGAATATGCTTTTCTAGCTCAAGTTCTTATAATTCAATAATCCTACTTCTATGTATTCTTGGACTGGGAGAGTACCTCATAAGTTGCCTAATTTTACAACTAGAACTCGTAGTGAATTTATTTTGAAATAATGCACTTACTAACTTTACCATTAGTTAAAAGAATTATTGAATCAGTTGCAGAGCATTTAAGTTGGGTCTCTCGCTATGGAAAAGTTCACTCTTCAAATCTGTCCTGTTCTTGTTCACTAAAGTTCTGCCACTGCAATGAGTAGCTTTGCCTCTATACTGCCCACGCAGTACATTTAGTATACTACTGAATGACAGAGGTCTGAAGTTAAGAGGATTAATTAGGATAAAACCCGAAATACCCAAAGCTAACACCAATTCCATGGGTCAGCAGAAATGTTCTGAAAACCTTTCATTTGAGGTGAGAAAAGCCTCTCACGTATCACTTTATTATTTCTACCTCTGGAATTCTCTAAAAGTTATCAGGAATCTGCAGGAGAAGTAGAGAGAGAAAGTATATATAAGCATTTTTGTTGTTTTTATTCTTAATAGTCTTAGATTTATCTGCTTCTTTCTCCTCAGAGGACCTCATCACTGTGCTTAGGTGCCAACTGTCCTCAAGATTCCCAGAGATGTCCAGTAAACTCTCATATCTCAGGCTATTTTTGTGCATTGCTTTTTTCTCTACTATGGGGAAAAAAATCATT
This sequence comes from Lipotes vexillifer, assembly GCF_000442215.2. Taxonomy (NCBI): domain Eukaryota; kingdom Metazoa; phylum Chordata; class Mammalia; order Artiodactyla; family Lipotidae; genus Lipotes; species Lipotes vexillifer. The sequence goes on along the minus strand of NW_006784004.1, from coordinate 2,091,779 downwards.
TCAATAGATATCTATTCACCTATATGTATAATTAGCTCTATCTGAAGAAGAAGAAATCAAGAAATCAATACATATGCCTAGAACTGCATAACTAGTAAAAGATGGTCCACAAAATCATTCTAAAAACCAACCTTCATCCCTCATACTTTGAAATCCTACCTTTAAAAGGTTAACAGTCTGTTTGGTGATGCAACAAGTACATAGCAAACTACATGGGGCCACAAAGGCAGGTTTTGAACATGTATTATAAAGTGATCTCAATAAGTCATCTGTTATATATTTACTTGTGTTTCCTATTACCTGTAGAAAACAAGACAGAAAAAGGCAACTACATTAAAAGAATGGGGAGATTATATCCAATTAAAGATATTTTGGAAAATTCTGATCGAAGAGGTGACATGGAAAATTAGGCCTTGTAGAATGACTAAGATATAAAGAGAGAAACATAGGAAGGCAAGTTGGGGGAGAAGTGTATTACACAAAGAATAGAATGTGAGAAACTACAGAGAATGGTTGTGATTAAGAAATAAGCAAAAGTAGGGTTTACACGGTCATAACTGTCCAAGTAGTAAAATAGCAAAAGTGCTAACAGTTAATTTGAGCTCATACCAGGTTTTTATTAAACTCCAAGCCAAAGACTATGTTCTTCATTTGGTAGATAATTAATGGCCTTTGGAAATTTTGAGTAAGATTCTAACATGACTAGTGGTGAGAAAGAAAATCAATTCCTACCAGACCTGGGACAAAATTTCTTATATATAATCCATTACTTTTTCTGGGAAGTAATTAACACTCCTGATAAAATAACCAGTGTAATTTTTTTGATAGTCATAAGGTTATGACCTCTTCTAGGAATTTCAAACTACCTCAACTAACCATCATACTAAGAGCCTGTTGAATTTTTAGTATAGTTGTATACAATCTAATAATGTTTATCCAATTACCTTTTTTTCCCCATAAACCATCTTTATTAAGATGATCCATTTGAATTTACTTTTTCTAAAGCTTCTACCCTTGTAGCATATTTGAAATACAGTTTTATCATCTGGTCGTGATTAATATGTTTAAGAATATGCTTTAACAGTGGTTCTCAACTACATTCCGATGAGAGTGTCTCAGGGAGCACCACGGGTGGCAGAGGAGCAGTAGGTAAAGAGAAGCGTGAATAGGACTAGGTGTGAAATCCCATACTCAATCCCTGATTCAAAGAAAGCAGCTCTGATTTATATATTTGGGTTCCATTTCATTTGAATAAAAGGTTGCAATACTAAAAAGATTGTTTGGAAAGCACTGCTTTACATAATTGATTTAGAAGTGGTGTATAACTGTCTTGTATAACTGAAGCAGGAAGACAAGTTAGGAGACTTAGAGCAAAACTGAAAAAAAAAGTTTATGAAGATTTGAATGAGGATGTTTGCAATGGAAAGGCTGAGCCATTTGGTACTGAGATAGAAATGTCAAGATTTTATTACTGACTACATGCAAGAGGTAAAAGAAAGGAAGGAATCCAAGACAACTAAGGTATTGATACTGGATATCTAGAAGGGGGGAAACTATTATCATCATAAAGAAGCCAGGAGGAAAAGAGGTCTCAGGAGAGGATACTCTACTCATGTTGACTTAGGGGTTACCTTCAAGTCCAGATATCTACCAGACAGTCAAGAAGGAGACTGAGATAATGGGGAGGGGTAGGTAGGGAGGGAGGGAGAATAAGAGACAGGGAGAGTTTTGACAAGCATTTGCATAGAGATGACATTTGGTGCTGTGACAGCAGGCCAAATCACGGAACTGTGAAGAAGATATTCATCTGGGGGAAAATATATGGAAGTGGAGTTAGGCAATGTGACAGAGATTGAGCTGAGAGACAGTTAGAAGGAGAATCAGGGAAACATGTACATTAAGATACATATGCTTGGTGTCATACTAATTTTCCTATAGTTTCAAAGAGAAACGTGGTAGTCAGAATTAAATGTATTTTTACTGATAGCATTTCACAGACTTGAGACAGAAGGAGCTTTGTCCTTCAGGTGATTAGCTGTATATACTGCAGCAATATCTGTACTGTATCCTAAAAAGCTACAGAAATCAAAATGAGTTTTCAAATGTAAGATGGAAGTATTTTTGACACTGTTGTTATGCTTAAATTATGACAGAGGCTTATCAACGTAAGACTTCTTTCTCTTTTTTCAGCATTCATTAATGAAACTGCATTTATCTAATGCATTGTAGGAGCAATGTCCTACTCAAGCAGTCTAAAAATAGGCTAAAAAATGCATAATCATTGACTTAGTAATCTCTTTATAGGCAATGGTAGTAGAACCAACTTTCCAGCAAGGAGAGCTGAGTAACTCAGGTTCTATCTGCATGTGACTCTATCTGCACTGGAATGGGGTTTAACTTATTTCACTGTTAAGCTAGTAGGGAAAATGGCACCTGAACTGAAAGGTTGTGATTGTACAACATGGGAAGTGATTGTGTATATAGGGAGCTAGGACAGAGAGGATGCATGCAGAGACCATGTGCAACAAGGCAGCATCAGTAACAGTCACCAAGACAAGACAGAAGTCAGGATACCATAGCAGCCAGAAGGAATCAAAAACAGACTCTGCTGACCCAAAGGCTACAAGGCCGGTCTTCCCTGGTGGCGCAGTGGTTGAGAGTCCGCCTGCCGATGCAGGGGACACGGGTTCGTGCCCCGGTCTGAGAAGATCCCACATGCCCGTGAGCCATGGTCGCTAAGCCTGCGCGTCCGGAGCCTGTTGCTCCGCAACGGGAGAGGCCACAACAGTGAGAGGCCCGCGTACGGCAAAAACAAAACAAAACAAAAAAAAAACAACAAAGGCTACAAGGCCACAAATGTCAAGCTCTCCCCTCAGTGACTGCTGCTGTCAACTACAAAATAGTCTCTCTCCTGGCAAGGACAGCAGGTCACACATTTCAGTTATTGTTCAGGAAATAACCTGTCAGCACATCATCTCTGAACACAAAGGACAAGATAATTGTCCCAAGTTCTGTCAGCCAAAAGTCCCAGTCATCTGAGGAAACAGTAATATGGAACGTGGGGCACTCTTATTAATATGATCTCTCACTGTCCCTTGCTTTAGTAAGAAACAGTTTGGAGGTGGCAGTAACATTTTGTAGTATTGGGTTGCTTTTTTCAATATCTGTCTTAATGCAGGGGATTTATTTCTATAATTGTAGATAATAAGTAAGGAATTCGATGTTGAATGATTATCATAATCAACAGTGATTATTTTTTTCAATTTCCTGTTTTGTACTTCAACCAAAATAGAACAAACACAGAGGTAAGTTCCAAACCCACTAAGAGTATTTTTGGGTTATGTGTAGGAAAATTAACCCGTTATTAAAAAGAGATTTTAAAGGATGAATAGGAGGAGGCAAGTAGATGAAATGGCTCTGTCAGGATATTTCATGACTTTTATGGGATAAAGGTAAAACTGTATGATTTCTATTATACTTTCTCAGCTGTTATTCAAATTGATTATAACCATAAAGGAATTTCATATTCTGATTCATCTCCATGTTAAATGACTATGGAGTCTTCTAAACAAAAGCATGAAATTCTGCTTCCTCTTCCTAGTACTAGATTTACACAGCAAGGTCTCTCTAAAAATGGTCATCACATTTTCTGTTTATTCCTAAATGTGTTTTTAAATTAGCTAACGTTGGAATTTAAAAACAAAACAAAACAAAAAACTGATCATGCCTGTTGACTGATTTTGGAAACTACGGGGAATTGTGTAATGCTTATAATCCAAGGGAGGATTATCTGTATGGATTTCAGGAAGATCCTAACTCCCTAAATGTCTTGACATTTTAGAAAATGTTGGTTAAGTGTCATTCTTTTTCCCAGGCTTTGAAAAGTCACAATCCAACAGAGTTTGAAAGCTTGATTAACAAACACAAATAACAAATAGAAAAGTGGAATTACTCCAGAACAATATAAGAAAAAAAATGGATGTGTTAAATTGAAAGCAAACAAAGAAATAGGCATGTCTTTCTTGCTCCACTGAAAATCCATGCCAAAAATACTAATGACTGTCTTTTCTTTTTCTTGTCTACTTTTGGAAACTGACATTCCCAATTTTGTCTGTACTGAACAGGACTCACAGTGTTACATCATTTCACTGAATGAAAACATTAATGAAATTTAATGTGTGAAAAAATAAATTCTGTGAATTTATGTGTGAACTTACACAAGAAAGGAAAGTATGGTAGTAGATATGGGGATGGGAGTGAATCTAGTCCTATATACACATTAGGGAGGAAAATAGAATCATTCCAAGGCAAATTTTACATTGGTATCAAAATCAATATGCTGAAAGAAAAAAATCACATGATCATGTCAACAGATGCAGAAAAAGCACTGGACAAAATTCTACACCCATTCATGGTAAAAATTCTCAGCAAACTAGGAATAGGATAAGAAACACACCAAGGCTGTCTGTTCTCACTACTCTTATTCAACATCATACTGGAAATCCTAGGTAACAAATAAGACAAGAAAAGGAAATAAAAGGCATATGAATTGGGAAGGAAGAAACAAAACTGTCTTTGTTTGCAGATGACATGATTGTTATTGTAGAAAATACCAAAGAATCAACAAAAAACTCATCAAAATAAAAAGTGATTATAGCAAGTTTTCAGTATACAGGGCTAATATACAAAAGTCAATTGGTTTCTTATATACCAGCAACGAACAATTGGAATTTGAAATTAAAACATAATACTATTTACATTAGCACCCCCAAAAGAGAAATGTGTAAGTGTAAATCTACCAAACATGTGCAAGATCTACATGAGGAAAACTACTAAACTCTTGACAAAAAAATGAAAGAATATCCAAATAAATGGAGAGATAGTCCATGTATGTGGATAAGAAGACTCGATGTGGGCAAAATGTCAGTTCTTTCCAACTTGACCTAGAGATAACACAATCCATATCAAAATCCTAGCACATTATTTTGGATATTGACCAACTGATTCTAAACTGATTCTCCTTAACATGGATTCTAAACTTCACATGGAAAGGCAAAAGACCCCGAATAGCCAATACAATACTGAAGGAGAACAAAGTTGGAGGACTGACACCACCCAACTTCAAGACTTACTATAAAGCTATGGTAATCAAGACAGTGGGTTTCTGGTGAATGAATAGACATGATAAACAAGGAAACTGTGAGAAACTACCACATTTTGGAGAACACTAAGAAGACATGGCAAGTAAATGCAATGTAAGATCCTAGATTAGATCTTGGAACAAAACATGGACATTAGTAGAAAAACTGGTGAAATCTGAATAAGGTCTGTTGTTGAGTAAACAGCCTTGCACCAATACTATTCTTAGTTTTGACCAATGTAGCATGATAATGTAAGATGTTAACTTTAGGAGAGGCTAGTGTAAGGATATGGGGGAATTTCACTATCTATACTATCGCTGAATCTCTTTGGTAAATATAAAATTGTTTTTAAATAAAAAGTTTAAAAAAATTCCAGACTAGTTGTCACTCATGTACATATATACTAAAATCCTAATAAAATATTAGCAAGAAAAAATCTGTCACCACATAAGAAAGATATATACCATGCCGAAGTTAAATCTATTTCAGGAAGACTTCTGTGCAAGACTGTTTTAAAATTAGAACATTTATCAATTTTCTAATTCACTTCATTAACAGATGAAAGAATAAATTACATATAATCTTCTCAATAGATACAGAGATGAACAATAATTCATGATGCAATCTCTTATCAAACTAGGAGAATGAAACATCTTTAGTTTCGTATAGCACATCCACAAAGATCTACAGTAAATATCACTCTCAAATGTGAAAAATTAAAACCATAATTTCGAAATAAAATAAGATAAAAACAATTAGGATATGTACTAACACCATTTCTCTTTATTATTGCCTGTACATTACTATGAGAAAAAATAAAATTAAAAGCATAAAGATTAGAAAATAAACCAACCACAACACAGGGTAAGAAAAAAGGTAAGAATAAGTAAAATGTTCAAAAAAGAAA
>NW_006784004.1:2076222-2085707 GCF_000442215.2 Lipotes vexillifer | reverse complement strand
TTCCCTACCAGTTATCAAGGTACTGTAAATTTAGAACAATTAAGATACATTGTAAAATGATAGAAATGGACATGTGGACTACTGGTACAAAACAAAGATCTATGTACAGACTGTGCGTTTATGTAAACCTGATATATGGTAGATATGGCTCTGCACACCGATAGAGTAGGAAGAGCATTTTAATAAAAAGTTCTTGTGAGGGGCTTCCCTGGTGGCGCAGTGGTTGAGAGTCCGCCTGCCGATGCAGGGGTCGCGGGTTCGTGCCCCGGTCCGGGAAGATCCCACATGCCGCGGAGCGGCTTGGCCCGTGAGCCATGGCCGCTGAGCCTGCGCATCCGGAGCCTGTGCTCTGTAACGGGAAAGGCCACAGCAGTGAGAGGCCCGCGTACCGAAAAAAAAAAAAAAAAAAAAAAAAAAAAAGGTCTTGTACAATTGTCTATGCAAGTGGAAAAAGCAAAAATAAAATCCTTCTCTCACAATATACAAAAAATTCAAATTTATTAAGACCTTAAAATGAGAAGGGCAAAGCTTGAAACTTTCAGAGGCAAATATGAAAGAATAATTTTAAGCCCTCAGTTGAAAGAAGGGCATAAAATGACAAATCTTGAACTTTTCTTCATCAATAGCATCATAGAATGAAAAGGCAAATCCAAACTGGGAAAAGATAAAATACATAAAACCAATAAAACAACCCAATAGGAAAATGGTTCAATGTCAAACAGGCATTTCATAGAAGAAGAAAAAGGAAATGTCAACAAACATATTTAAAAAGTGCTTAATGTCACAGGAACTCAGAGAATGCTAATTGGAAACAGGTTATTACTAGATATTTCATATGTATAGACTATCAAAAATTCAAAATCTCAGTTTACACAGAGTCATCGAACACCTGAATTTTGCCTTCACTACTTTTTGGTGCCTAAAATGAAAAAATCTTTTGAAAAACTTGATATTGCCTCTTAAATCTGAACAATCATATAACCTAGGACTAGTCCTTTGTTCTTAAGTATGAATCCTTAAAAAAACTTTTGTACCAGACACACCAGAACTAAAGTGTTCACGGTACCTTTATGCATAATAGAAAAAGAGAAAGGAAGAGACAAAGAAGGAAAAAGAAGAAGAAATGTCCCAATAGTCTATATGCTCCTTTCGGCAGCAGAATGAATACATTTTGATATATTTATATATTGGATTAATGAATGCATTAGTGTTTTGAAAACAAAATGTGAAAAAAAGCAGGTTGCAGAGAAATAAAAATTAAATTTTTAAAAATAAAATAATACTGAAGTATATCCTCACACATACACTACAAACACATATTTAAGTATTCTATTACTATGTTACTTTAAGTATGTACAATTATAAAAACAGATAAGAAAGCGATCAACACAAAATTCCGGTCACTCTAAGACAGAAGAGACGGTCATACAGTAAAGGTTAAGTCCATAGATATTTAGTTCATTTATTAATATTATTTAAGTAACATATGTTATATTCACTCTAGTATGTGAGATATATTATTTTTCAATAGCAAAAAAATAAACAAAGAATTAAATTGTTTGAATTTTTTATGGTTCCCAGCCCCCCTCCTGCTTCTCCCTGGTCCCTGCCTGTTCTGGCAGCCTGATCTTCACCTCCTGCCTCGTACCCAAGCTGTAGTTTAACATAACTAAGTTATTAGTTTCTCTCACTTGCGTCCAAGTATCCTGACTGAAACACAACATGAAAATAACAGCTCCAACTTAGAATGACAAATATTATGCCCCTAGGTATTCAAGTTTCATTGGTTTTATTAATTTTATTGCCTACACCTTGTCAATTTCCAAGTACTTTTGCAGATTTCTAGAAAATGATTTGTGCAAAACAGTGCTGATAGTGTATTCAACATGAAGACCAGGAAAAAAGAAAGAAAAAAGAAAACACGGTGAAGTAAACAGAGTCAACCTTGTTTTCTCAAGTGTACTACACATTTGGTTAATTATCCTTAATAAATCTTTAATCCTATGTTGTGTTCCTCCCATCGTCCTACATGAAATTGGGGAACGTAAGTTAAAATTTCCTTAAGCAAAATATAACGATCACAAAGAATCAACTGAAAGAAGAGTAAATCATATATGACTTAAAATTCTGATGGTGCCTTATATTTTTCTGCTGCTTTCGTAGCTGAAGTCTTTCAGTGAGTGAAGTAGTCAGTTTAGGAATTGTCTGTTTTACAAATAAGGAACCCAAGGTCCAGGTAGGCTAAAAGTTTCATCTGAGGATGAAGGATGACTCTGACACTGATGCCACAAATTCAGAGAGAACTGTCTACTTCTTTAAAAGGGACAATTTATATAAAGCACTTGCTACAGTGAGGAACACATGGTAAGTTCTTAACAATAAAGGTGAATTCTCTCTCCTATCCCCTGCATTTTGCTTTATCAGTTCATTGCAGCTGACTCTTCTGAGCTACAGATCCCAAGTTTCAGCAAGAGTGTTGAGTTGACAGTATCCAGTCACACAGTGGTTTTTCTATCCTGACCCAACTAAATGTATTTTGGCCAATTTGTCACTTGTAAATTATTACTACATTTGGATTATCACATGATCCCAAATTCCAAAAAAAAAAAAATCTAGAATGTTAGAAAAACTCTAGATTTTAAGCAATACATATATACAGTGCCCAGATACTTAACTGATTTTTTTTTCCAGCTTCCATTTGGTATAACCCATAGGGTTCAGACCATAGAACTGGACATCAGCCACCTGGCCTTTGTTTTCCGTGGTTTGACCTTCAGCAAATCATGTAACCTCCCTGAATTTCAGCCTCCTCACTTCTTCATCAGAAAACAGGCTGATTTAACTAGATATTCAATCAGGTTCCTCCCTGTTCTCAGTCTTTTTTTTTTTTTAACTGCCACAGATTACAGTATCTTCTGATTACTGCCAATACAGAAAGCCAAATGACAGCTTTAGGCACTGGTGTTTCTCAATGATGCATTTTAGGCTATAGCACAGAAGGCTTAGTGAATCAGAGGTGGTGCCAGAAAGAGAATTTATAGTTGCGTCTAATCTATTGTTTTTCTACTGAGCCATACTGCCTCATACAGACTCCATTCAATAATAAAACAACACTTAAAGGGCAAAACTTCATGATTTCATTTCGGCACATGCAAGGGTAAAAGTGAAAGACACTGCTGTAAAATCATCTCACCATAAAGACTATTGAGTATTTACACTGCTGCAAAAAATATGTACTCGTGGGCTCTTGCTTGACAGTAATATTTGGTTCAAAGACTATAGCGGAGTTTTAAAATAAAATTAGAGCCTGGTTACCCATATGTCTGAAAACTCTGCATACAAAGGTACATTTGAACAGCCCTTATTAATAAAAAGGATACGTGGACTTCTAAAAGTTTTTGCAACTTTGTACTTAAGGGACTTTTGCACTGAAGGGATGTAAGGCAATGAGCTTAAAACTCAGGGCTGAAAAGAAGTGCTAACTGAAGCAAACATTATCTATTTCAAGATCCCAAATTACAAAACTAATATTTCTAGGAACAGTTACTGAACATGTGCTGCTGAGGTAAATACTACTATTATTCCCAGCTTATATATGAAGAAACAGAGGCCTGAAGTTACATATCTAGTACAGGGAAAAGCAGGAAGCAAGAATGGTTTCTGTTAAACATGATGCTTTCTTCCTGTATGTAAAATAGCCGTGTCAATGAATATTTCACATGTGACTTTTACACGCTCGTAAAGGAGCATGCATTAAAGTACACATTCTCCTATGATGTAAAGTAATTAAAAAAAAACTTTCAAAGCTAAAATTAGTTCTCTTTATCAGTCTATTGATCTCAAAAATTTCACATATTACTTGTTTAGGTGAAGTTAACTGTTTTAAATGGAAGTATACTAAAGCTTAAAAAATAAGGCTTGCTTCACAAATGAAAACAAGTAAGTTTTTAGTCATGGTTTTACAAATGCTTTTATTGCATATTGTGACCTAGAGGGGTAGGATAGGGAGGGTGGGAGGGAGGTGCAAGAGGGAGGGGATATGGGGATATATGTATATGTACAGCTGATTCACTTTGTTATAAAGCAGAAACTAACACAACAATGTAAAGCAATTATACTCCAATAAAGATGTTAAAAAAAGAAAAAAGAAAGTATATATGCAGCTCCAATCATCTCCAAAACCACCTTTTATTCAGAGATAACATCTGATACCTCAAATCCTGATGTTATTTTCTCATTAGCTGTTTCTTTTTCTTAAACTGAAAAACCATATTTTAATTTGATTTAGAGTGAAAATGAATAAAGTCTATTGTTGATTCTCATTTGCAAACTTTGACACTTGTTATAAAGTTCATAAAAATCATAGGCACTGTAATTTATTGGTCGGAAGACCTGAGTTTCATTTTTAGTTTATTTCCTGAGAATTCATTTTGTGACACTGCCTGAAGCATATTCTTTGCAAATACACAAATTTGTTTCCTAAATAAGGTTTACTAGCTGAGACTGAACTTCCTTGTCAAATGTGGCAAGAAATTCACGCTGCTTCTCAACTCCATTAAGCACTCACTGTCTGCTGGGTTAAATGTTCTCAGTGGTGGGCACTGGTGCCAGAGACATGCCTGGAACACAGGGTGATAGGATCACCAAGCGGCCTCCCTAATTTTCAGGACTAGAGTCTCATCTAAGCAGGGTTTTCATTGATGCCCATGTCTAAATCATACCTTTGCTTTTACTGTAGGTGGCAGGATTTTTATGCTTTACATCTTGCTATAACCCTATATTTTCTTGCAAATGAAAAATTAAGGTGTCCTATCCATCAGATCATGTTTTATGAAAATATTCACATGGCTCCAGAGAGAATGGCCAGGCCCTTGAAGGTGGGTACTTTTTGTTCTTGTTCTTGTTTATAAACTACTACACATTTTTTGATCTGATCATACTTCACATGTTTTATGTTTTCCTTTTATCCTGCAATTTTAGTCTTTTCCTAAATTTTGAAAATTATTCCATAAATTAAAAACAGTAATTATTGAAACTCTTAAAAACAAAATGCACTCCTGTTTAAATTTTGAAAATTTATATCTCATGGAATCAATTATTCCAAATGACTTTACTTCAAAGACTATTGATAAGCATATTTATCCCTGAAACGGTATCATTTTAGCCATTAATAGCTGAAAAAAATAGCAATTTAAAAACATAAAACAAAAATTAACCAATTTTTTTACACTTATGAATCTGTGACTCTTAAAATCTTTATTTATGCCTCCAATAGTATAAAATACTACCATTCACATTTTTGTGATATTTACATAGATTGGTGTATAGTTAAAATCATTATTTTTTCATTCGGTATTAGAACATTTTCATCATCTGTCTTTTTAAAAGCAAGTTATGTCAGTGAAGATAATTTTCTTGGCCAACCCTTGAAAAGACTAACTTACTTATATTTTAAACACCCATAAAAATTCATGCCTTATTATTTATTTAAAAGCTTTAAAAACAAAATAATTAGGATGGCTTGAAGTTCATCAAAATGCTTTGGCTTCTCCTTAATTTGAAGTCAACATATGCTCTTCCTTAATAACTGTTACTTATACTACTCGTGGCAAATAGCAAATTATCTAAAAGGTAAACAACCCAAATAGCTTAATATTCTATTTTAGCCCCTTCACATGTCTTCTACTTGGCCCACACTCTCAATTAACCCATGGAAAAATCTCTGTACAAATCACTACATTTCAAATAGTAAAATGGCTGTCATTCACATCTGCTTAAGGAGAACCATAAAAGTTATACTTTGTGCAAATATGCTCATGCAGGCATTTAAAAGGGAATTTTAGCTTTTTTTAGGTCTAACTTTATGAATATTTCTGGGTAAAAAACAATGAAACCTAGAACTATTCTCTGCCTTCATTTTAAAATCTTCATGACTTTTCACCAAAAATTTGCCACAGTGTTTGAAATACTTAAGTGTGTCAGCATGGCAGTAACACACACATACACACACACACACATCCCTTACTAATGATACTTTTTTGTTTCTGGAGCTCAAGCTTGTGTCACTAAGGCTAGATAATAACATTATTATAGATGGGAAACTTAGGGGCAAAAAAAAAAAAATCTCCTAATATACTCTCAACAGACTAGAGACTTTCTCACAAAGAATAACATTTTCATTTTTTCTCTTGCACACAACAGATCTTAAAACTTGGATGATATCTTCCATGAGTTTACCACTTTCTTGTCTACAAAATACTTACACAGGGTATCATCTGAGCTTTATGGTAATTTTGTGATTTAGGTATAAGAGTAGCATTCTCATTTAACAGAACAGAAAAAATCTGAGGCCTACAGAGGTTGATTTGCTCAACATCATGCAGACTGAACCCAGGTCTTCTAATTCTAAATTTAGTTCAGTACTTTACCACCATCAATCTCTGTACGATAAAGTATTTTTCTAAATTGCTTTCCTTTGGGCAATAATGCATAATAATTGTTCCAGAAAACTGGGTACAAAATATGGCAAGATTTCCTTGGAAATCTGTGCTATGGTAAATTCAGTTTCTCAAATGTCCTACTATGTGTTCATCCTGGCCTCTCCCACCATCGTCTGCAGAGGACAATACAGAAAGTAAACATTTATACCTGATTATTCCAGGCCATATTCCAGTTGGGCAATAATATTGGTATATGTTTAACTTAACTCTTTCTTGTGGAAACAGCATTGATTCACTTTTACATATATTATGGCTCCAAATGCAATGATGTTCCACATCCTGTCATAATACAGGCACAGTGTATCCCAGAATCATTAGCATCAAGTAACTGCATGTCCACCTTATGCAAAATATTTTATGTACAGATACACAAAGAAGGCTGATGCTCCACAGATCTTGCAGAGCAGATGATGAGGTAGGAACTGAAAACCCAAATGCATAAAAGTAGCTACTTAACGTTTTTATCTGGTTAAGAGGAAGGCAAACATCAAAGAGTTTGTTGTTCTTATTGACATTTTAGGTTTTAAGTGTTTTCCCTCTGTGGTAACTCACACTACCTAAAAGTGGCATGGGTAGAATCATGTTCAGGTGTATGGCAAAGCTGAACAGCTGAGCTTCTAAAGCCTTTGTGGGGAGCAGTATCTCTGAAACTCAGAGAAAATAAAAACCAGGCTCAAGATTGGGCAGCTAGTAAGTGACACGTCTGCCTGATTTTTAAGTCTAAGATTTGCTCCTATTTCATGGGGCTTTGGGGAGGGTTAAATGAGAGTTCCCAATGAATTTAAAAACAAATCATATTATAAGCAAGCATCTGCTCTTGCTATCTATTACTCATGTCTATGCAAAAGTGAGGTCCATTAAAAAGAGAAGAACAGCAACATGGTGAGTAGTGTCTTCCTTTTTCACTTTTTCATGGGCTGTGCTTTCATCTCAGGAAGATATGGAAAGAACTGAAGAAGGGAAAGGTCAAAAATTTCAAAGGAAATTAACAGTGAACTATGGTGACTTAGTGATCAATTTTACAAAAAAACAATGTATTGTTCCATTTTTTTTATTACAAAGAAGTAATTTCTCTCTTAACTACAAATATTTTGTGAGTAAATGCTGGATTTATAAAAGTTTCAGGAATCCCAATTCTGACATTACAATTTCTAACAACTATTAGAAGAATATATCCTCTATCCTGTTCCTATTTTGTTATTAAAAACAACAATAAGGTGAAAATATGGGTCAGATTTGTACAAGGAGTTTTGTATATTCTACCTCTAATGTCTACCACAACCATGCAAGGTAGGGCTTATTCTCTTTTTACGGACAAAGAGAGACTGAAAGGAGTTGAATGACAAATTTTAAAGGAATCTGTATTTGAATCAACTCAGAGCTAAGTGGCTCCAAATGTCTTGTTTCCCACCAATGTGTGTGTGTATGTGTGTATTTACATGTTGTTATTTGAAAATTGATTAAAAATTAGATCCATGTTTATATATAACTTGTTAATTACTTCTGGTATTTCAGATATATACCACAAAGCTTGTTACTAACCTGCTTAAATTTCAGGCCAGATGTTATAGAAAAGAGTGAAGGTGATAAAAACCAACCTGTTAGGAATTTCTTATTAACTCACATTGTGATCCACAGAGAAAATTATTGTGTAATGTTCTGCCCTCTAAACAAAGGTTACAAGTTTATTCTTCTAAGTATAGGAAAAGCTAAAGCCTATGTTCCCAGCAACATGATAAAAATCTAAAACATAAAAGCAAATAAATGATATCCTTAAGCCAGTCTTTGGAAAGATTTTAAAGTCCGACACCCTTTTGCTCCCGTCATCTTAACATCATAACCTGTTTAACTTCAAATACTCAATTCAGATTTCAATTATCCAGTCAACAGATAAATATTTTTAAAAGATTTCATACAAGTTTACCTTGCTGTCTGAATTGTCAAAATCTGTGAAGTTTTCTCATGAACTGGTGACTACAGAATAAACCTAATTATATATAACTTTTATTACACAGAATTAAATAGCAGAATGATTAGTGATCTTAAAAGTAGTGATGAGACAGATAAAAGCTTATAAAATATACACATTATCAAAAGCAGAACAGTACTTTTGCATCACTCTCAAAACAGAATTTTATTTCTTTCAGAAATTCATACTTAACAGTACAATTTTATCAGTATAGCCTAATGATCAGTTAGACAATGAAATAAAATTCATGCGCCAAATTTCTGGTATGGAAAGACTACGTTAAGTACATTAAAATAAAGAGAAAATAATGATGCTTCGAATAAGTATTCATAGTTTAATATCTGATTGTCCAAGGCATGCCTTTGAATAACTTAATTCTTTTTCTCAAAATAAATTTATGGTTAGTTAAGTTTTGCCATTTCTACCTAATCCTCAGTTCATTTGGGGTTGTTCATCACACAATTTTGTAGAAATACTTGTAAACATTGTTAAATTCCTTTTAAATTTATCCAATTAGTTTGGTTTAATGTCAATGACATGAACAGTCCAGGAATGTACAGTGATTAATTTCTAAGGTGTTCTGTTAGAATGGATATTTGAATTTTCCATTTGCCAAGGTAATGAAAACAACCTCCAAAAGCTCCCAACGATTTTTATCAAGTAACAAGTAAGAGTGGTATTTAAATCACATTCACTAATATGTTCTTATTTCATAAAGTTTGATATTTATTAAGTATTTACATTTTAGGAACTATATGGACCATATACTAAAAGAAATGTAAAAGAGGTAGAAAGTGTTGTGGAGTATACTTAGAAATACTCCTTGGAGGGCTTCCCTGGTGGAGCAGTGATTGAGAGTCCGCCTGCCAATGCAGGGGACACGGGTTCGTGCCCTGGTCTGGGAGGATCCCACATGCCGCAGAGCGGCTGGGCCCGTGAGCCATGGCCGCTGAGCCTGCGCGTCCGGAGCCTGTGCTCCACAACGGGAGAGGCTACAACAGTGAGAGGCCTGTGTA
>NW_006784004.1:2056512-2076096 GCF_000442215.2 Lipotes vexillifer | reverse complement strand
TTTCCCTGGAACCAAGTCACCTATGAACAGTCAGTGGAATCAGCTGAGTAAGGTCATTTGCAGACGTAGTTGCTGAGTTAGAAAAAATAATTATATGAATATAAATACAAATATAGATATATATATGTGTATGTGTGCTAATTTAGATAAGTGATTATTTTCTATAAAATAATTCATATTCTATATTCCTGATGGTCACAATAATCTCCATACCTGGATGCATATCTTTAAGTCCAGTGTCTTTCTTTGTATTCTGCCCTTGTGATCATTTGAGACCAATTACTCCAGTCTCCCCTCATTTCAATCTGATTGCTCCCAACTCTCCTTTGTGCATTCCAAGCTTCCTCTCTGATCTCCATATGCCACATACTTTTCCTCGTCTATGTCATCCCTCAACCTACTCCTTCCTTGTGAACTTTTATTTCCATGTTTAAGTCTCTCCTACTTTCTAAAAACAGCTTGGAACATGAGGATGATTGTTTAGGCAGCCATATTTTAACTCCTAGGGCAAGTCCAAAAGAATCACAACATCCTTACCCTGATATTCTAAGGTCAGTAATCATCTACCTCCAAAATTCTTGCCATGAAAAAAACCCCAAACCACTATGATGTTTAAGTCACTGGTAATGTAGTTAATTGTACTCAAATGCAATTTCTAACTGAAACAATTGTCTTCCACTTCTTACTCCTACTCTTCAAATAAAGAGAGTATGTATATATTTGTAAGACTGAGAAAATAGTATATAGACCCATCACCTAGTTTATCTACTCTCTTGGGTGACAGCAGATGTTCAGTTTGTGACTAAAGCTGCGTGGGTGAGTTTAATTCTAAGGAAAACCTATTAAGAAGGCCATTAGGAGTCTAGTTTATTCACAGGGTTCACTGCATTCTCAAATCCATCCAACTGCCAGTAATAAAGCTGGCATTTTGACCCATCATCAAGCCTACACTTTACCCACACTGTGGGATTGCTGTAAGGTTTAATGCAGCATTGAATATAAAACGTACAGTCTAGCACCTGATGCGTAAGTATTTGCTACCATAATCATGATCATCATTATCACCATCATAATTGTGAAAATCATTTTTACTGGTGAGTCCCAGCTGTCCTGCTGGCTTTAGGCTGCCCTTTTAATTCCTTCAAGTCTCTCTCTAGTTGTAATCTTTGGGTTTGCTTTACCTTGTACCATTTATGCATTTCTTTTTCTTGTCTGCCTATATCTAATTTTCATTGCTCCTGGCCTGTTGGCACATTGCTCCCTTTGATGTGTATCTTGGCTTTAAATAATGTATAAGTAGTATTGTTAAAGGGATCAGCATACCGTCTTTAACAAAAGAGACATTCAACCAATGTAAATTGAATGTGAATCATATAAATCCTTGCCTTAGCTTTTTCAGTTCCTTGTCCTGCGGGCTATCTTCACAGCCCTTGTCCCGTGGAGAACAGTATATTCCACAGTTTGGATCTCTGCATATCATTAAGACTTTGCTGCAGGTCTTGGTCCCCTCTTCCTTCCCCTAGCTTGAGACATTCTGTTCCCAACAACAACAAAAACTCCCCAAATAAAACACACATTTCTTTTTAATGCATAATATTCTATGTCTTCTGATATCCCTGTAAAAATATGTTTGACCTTATGATTTAACAGATACTTGTAACATCATGGAAAAGGGACATATTGTTAAATGTGAACAAAGGTGGTAACAGACAGAAATAAGGAATAATACAAAATGAAGCATCTCATATATACTGATGCATTTAGATAAAATGGCTGAAAAAATACTCTGTTGTGCGAAGAAGTGAGCAAATATAACCATCTTCCAAGCTTATGACCTATCATCACATTTACATTATGTATTATGATCGCATCAAGAATGCAAGTATAGGGGCTTCCCTGGTGGCGCAGTGGTTGACAGTCCGCCTGCCAATGCAGGGGGCACGGGTTCGTGCCCCGATCCGGGAAGACCCCACATGCCGCGGAGAGGCTGGGCCCGTGAGCCATGGCCGCTGAGCCTGCGCGTCCGGAAGCTGTGCTCCGCAACGGGAGAGGCCACAACAGTGAGAGGCCCGCGTACCGCAAGGAAAAAAAAAAAAAAATGCAAGTATAATAAATAACTCTATCTCCGAAAGCAATGACTTTACCTTCCAGACCAAGGCCATCATGAACAGCTGGCCAGGCTCTCCTCTGTACAGCTGGAGGGGGTCCTGTGCACACGGACTAGGATGTGAATAGCATCCTTTAAAGCTGTTTTACATGGTGGCCAAACTCCAGGCTCTGCCTCAATGATTTTTAATTGTTTGGGGCCGTCTTTGTTGAAGAGATAAAAAATAAAATTTAGATTTGAGAAAAAAATCAGTTATTACATGTTGGAAGATCTTTCTGCAAATGATAATTCAGGGAAAATCATGTTTATTTTGGGGGATCAGAATTTTATCCATTCTATTAAGTAACTGGACAAAAAAATAATAATTAGAGATAGGTAGTATACCTTGGTGGATTGCTAATGTTTAAAGATTGTTGGTGAAAAAGGGCTGGACTTGCTGGTAATCCTTAAAAGTAGCATAGTGTAAAGTGAAATACTGGTAAAATCAGAAAGTGAAAACTGATATAAAATTCGTAGCTTGGGCTTCCCTGGTGGCGCAGTGGTTGAGAGTCCAGCTGCCGATGCAGGGGACGCGGGTTCGTGCCCCGGTCCGGGAGGATCCCACGTGCCGTGGAGCGGCTGGGCCCGTGAGCCGTGGTGGTGGGGCCTGCACGTCCGGAGTCTGGGCTTCGCAGCGGGAGAGGCCACAATGGTGAGAGGCCCACGTATCACAAAAAAAAAAAAAAAAGTAGTAGTGGGACTGGGCATATGCCCTGAGAACACCATAATTCAAAAAGAGTCATGTACCACAACGTTCACTGCAGCACTATTTACAATAGCCAGGACATGGAAGCAACCTAAGTGTCCATTGACAGATGAATGGATAAAGAAGATGTGGCACATATATACAATGGAATATTACTCAGCCATAAAAAGAAACAAAACTAAGTTATTTGTAGTGAGGTGGATGGACCTAGAGACTGTCATACAGAGAGAAGTAAGTCAGAAAGAGAAAAACAAATACCGTATGCTAACACAAACGAACCCGCGTCCCCTGCATCGGCAGGCGGACTCTCAACCACTGCACCACCAGGGAAGCCCTAAATGCCAAGATTTAAATTTCAAAATACTATTTTTCCATGATTAAAACCATAATAACATAGTTTTCACACTCTCAAAGTTTGATTTTTATTTTACGAAAGTGCTTTATGTAATAAACTTTTAAAAAGTCTTTACATTTTAACATTTGCCTACTGCTACCAGAAAACTCCAAATAATACTCTTAGATTATGCTGAACCAGTGGAAATGTGTATATGCTATACGTTTTCTAGTGCCCAGGCTATAATATCTGACCTTGAGTTCTTGTCCAAAACTGAGTAATTAGGAAATAGATACAAGCTGATACAAGCTAGGTTAGAGTATCTGTCTCAAGGATTTACATTTGAAACAGAAGCAAACTGAAAATTAATGATGAAGTGACAAATCCCCAATTATACACCTTTTTTTAAATTCTGCATCTCTAAACTATTATTATAATTTAAAATTTTTATTTAATATATATTTATTTTCTATTGCTTGCAACGAAACTATCCTTTACTAATACATATAGCAGTAGGAACTTCTTATCTTTCTCTCTACTCCAGTCAAAAAAGCCAATATAACTGGCATATCGCATTACTGCTACAATAACTTTAATAACGATTTTGAACATGGCACTTCACTGCTTAGTTTTTAATGAATCATTATTGCCTCTAAATAAGAGCTCTCTGAAGTAGGCATTGCTGCTATTTGATAAACACTCAAAAAGGTTGAGTAATCTGTTAAACCAAAATAAACAAACAAAAAAAAACATGCTTAGAAAGAGACAGAACTTGGAACCCAGAACTATCAGCTTCTAAAGCCATACTTTTTTATTAAAAAGGAAACATGTTTAACATATTCGTATAGAACTTTAGATTACATAATGCTTTCCCAGAATGAATGACTTTTATATTCAATAGAACCCTGAAAGAGAATGTATATGGCATTTATGCTTATTTTATTCATTCAATAAATTTTCTGATCTCTTATTGGGATCGTTTTGATCATATAGTTATAAATAAAAGATAAAACATTTCCTGATCCTATCAAGCTTACCTAACAGTGGGTAAGCATCAAAGCAATACATAAACATATACTTCCAGTCAGGAAAAATTATTCCAAAGGTGAAGGACAGAGTGCCAAGCACTGTAAATTATCTGAGATTTTAAATACACTATTTGAAAACTAACAAGTTATTTTGTCACAGTTTCACAGATGCTAGCAGGACACCTGAGATTCTTAGGTCAGAAACAAAGGACAGTTGTTGCTCACAGCAATAGCAGCACCCAGCAGTACCAGCACTGAAGCAGTTTCTCAAGCCCCAATTCCCACAGGGCAATATGAAGAGTGCCAGGTGACACCTACACACACAATGAATCACAATCAGGCTCCCACAGGAAAGGGAGCCTGAGCTTAGGGAAACTGAACATTTTATAATGTACAGTAAGCCTACCTGACCTTTGCTGTAGGGAGAGACATTATCTTTATCATACTCAACAGTGAAAAAAAAACCCCCCAAAAACCCCTAACTTTTGCTAAAGAGCCCCACAACCTCTATCTTTCTAATCTGTTTGCTAAACAAATATACTTGAAAAGACAGTCTAGGATCAAAGTTCAGTTTGAAGAGGTGAGGTAGCTGGAATTTGTGACATACTGTATCAGAGAAGAGGGAGCTATGCAGAGAAAGAGCTCCAGAAATCTACATATGGGCCTCCTGGAGTCTTTCGAGTCCTAATCTTTGAATAAAAAGACATCACAAGACATTGCGAAGAAAAATTCTCAGGGAAACAACAAATCCTGGGGAAAGGACAACTACCAGGGACTTACTTATGCAAGGTCATGGAAGGAGTACCTCAGTTCTGAACATTTTGGAAAGGGTCCTCCAATCTTTAGAACACATTCAATATTGCTAACTGTACATTATCAGCTCCACTTTAGTGTTGACCTGAGGAATAAAAGATTTTTACCAAAACATGGAGACTAGAGTTAAAGAGAAATTACATGGGATATTTGTCAAAATGGGAAGACAGATTTTATGATAGCGGGGAGAGACCTCAATACAGAATTTAACTCAGTGTCACTGAAGCAAAGATGGGAGAGTTTTCAAGTGCTGGGCTGAGACTGTAGAAAAGTTCCTGAGGATATTAGTCAATGTGATTAGGCCATCTATGTTTTCTAATTGGCGCTGGTTAAAAAGGTCCCTTTCTGGGCCTCCCTGGTGGCGCAGTGGTTGAGAGTCTGCCTGCCGATGCAGGGGATATGGGTTCGTGCCCCGGTCCGGGAGGATCCCACATGCCACGGAGCGGCTGGGCCCGTAAGCCATGGCCGCTGAGCTTGCGCGTCCGGCAACGGGCAAGGCCACGACAGTGAGAGGCCCACATATCGCCAAAAAAAAAAAAAAAAAAGGTCCCTTTCTTCCCACAGAGGGAAACAGGAGTGCTACATTTCTTGTACTTCAAACCAGTAGTTCCCTGTTTTAAGAAAGGAATTCCTGGGTTGTACAACTGGCTGTAGGCCAGGAGAAAATTTACATCTCAAAGGCCATAGAAACAATTTACAATGGCAGGCTTTCTAAAGTAAATGCCCTAAGATAAAGGAAGTCAAGGACAAAAAGAAACCTGTCTAAAGTGTAGTCAAGGTGAGGGGAATGTTAAAGTTGTGTTGGTCACTTGTTCTTGGTGGTACATGTCACTTAATGCACCACTCCCACTGGGACAGGGAGAGAGCAGGGAGCTTCTTTCCCAAACAGATCTCTCATAGGCCTTGTACCAGTCCCCATGAATTCTCAAAAACCTCTTTCCTTTCTGATCATTTCCATCTTCTAAAATCCAAGCACTCACATTTTCCTTCCAAAACAACCCACCATAATTCGCCTGAGCCCAGACATGAACAAGCAAAAGCCAGAAGTAAGTTGGCTGATGGGTTCCTGGTAACTTCTGCTTTCAAATGTGCAGCACAAAAGTCTCTGAGGTAAGAGACCACAGGACTGGATTCTTTTTAATTTTTTAAAATGCATTTTAAGTGACAGAAGAGGTAAAAATAAATCTAACAGCATTAAGAACAAAACACAAACTACTGTCTCAATAAATTAAACTGCTACATTCTCTAAATTCAAACCAAATGTTTTTAACCATTAAGTGTTACATTTAAGGTCTTTCTTGACTTGCCATCTGCATATTCATTTTGTGGACAAAGTGCTTTTTTTTCCGGCACACGGGCCTCTCACTATTGTGGCCTCTCCCATTGCGCAGCACAGGCTCCGGACGTGCAGGCTCAGTGGGCATGGCTCACAGGCCGAGCCGCTCCGTGGCATGTGGGATCTTCCTGGACCGGGGCACGAACCCGTGCCCCCTGCATCAGCAGGCGGACTCTCAACCACTGCGCCACTAGGGAAGCCCTGGACAAAGTGCTTTGAGAAGCCATCATTTAACCTGATGGACGCTGTTTGTCTTCAGCTTGCTTCAATTAGTTTATCATCATTCTTAAACCAGATTTGGGGATTTAAAAGGAACTAAGGTGGAATTGAGCAGAGTCCTTATCTGACCCATTCAAATGTTGGAGGCATGGGAATAATTATATTTTAAATGTTTCTAAGTCAGAAATACAGAGTTGTTATAATTTTACAAACCAAACATTGGAGGCACTTTCTGGACCTAGCTGCAGGCAAGGTAAACCCAAGCAGAGCATAGAAATTTTACTCAGCTGTGGAGAGACGTCAAATTTGGAGGAGTGAGATAGCTGGATTTGTGGGTCACTGCACCAGAAAGGAGGAAGCTACACAGAGAAAGAGTTCCAGAAATCTCCAAAGAAGTCCTCTTGCATCTTTGGGGACTAAGAAACAAATGTTAAAATAGGAATAGGCATACAAAAGTCAGGAGAAATTTACCAGGGAAGACTATAGTCCCTCAGCAAAATGCACCTTGGGTTTTTTTGTTCTGTTTCTGTTTTCTTTTTGCTTAGTTTTTACAGGTTTGCTTTCTGTATTTTAATGGATAGACGAAAAAGAAACATTAAAAATGTGCTGAGCATCTTCTATGTGCAAATTTTGAAAGATAGAAATGTTTCTCATTTCAAGGGATAGAAAATAATAAAACAGGAATAAAGGTTGAGTTGTTAATGTTCTGTCTGCAGAAAGAGAATGTCATTGTTTTTGTTTTTAAATAACTGTCTTCATGATACTATACATAGAGAATCCTAAAGATGCCACCAGAAAACTATCAGAGCTAATCAATGGATTTGGTAAAGTAGCAGGATACAAAATTAATGCACAGAAATCTCTTGCATTCCTATACACTAATGATGAAGAATCTGAAAGAGAAATTAAGGAAACACTCCCATTTACCACTGCAACAAAAAGAATAAAATACCTAGGAATAAACCTACCTAAGGCGACAAAAGACCTGTATGCAGAAAAGTATAAGACACTGATGAAAGAAATTGAAGATGATACAAACAGATGGAGAGATATACCGTGTTCTTGGATTGGAAGAATCAACACTGTGAAAATGACTCTACTACCCAAAGCAATCTACAGATTCAATGCAATCCCTATCAAACTACTAATGGCATTTTTCACAGAACTAGAACAAAAAATTTCACAATTTGTATGGAAACACAAAAGACCCAGAATAGCCAAAGCAATCTTGAGAAAGAAAATGGAGCTGGAGGAATCAGGCTCCCTGACTTCAGACTATACTACAAAGCTACACTAATCAAGACAGTATGGTACTGGCACAAAAACAGAAATATAGACCAATGGCACAGGATAGAAAGCCCAGAGATAAACCCACACACATATGGTCACCTTATCTTTGATAAAGGAGGCAAGGATATAAAATGGAGAAAAGACAGTCTCTTCAGTAAGTGGTTCTGGGAAAACTGGACAGCTACATGTAAAAGAATGAAATTAGAACACTCCCTAACACCATACACAAAAATAAATTCAAAATGGATTAAAGATCTAAATGTAAGGCCAGACACTATCAAACTCTTAGAGGAAAACATAGGCAGAACACTCAATGACATAAATCACAGCAAGATCCTTTTGGACCTATGTCCTAGAGAAATGGACATAGAAACAAAAATAAACAAATGGGACCTAATGAAAGTTCAAAGATTTTGCACTGCAAAGGAAACCATAAACAAGACCAAGACAACCCTCAGAATGGGAGAAAATATTTGCAAATGAAGCAACTGACAAAGGATTAATCTCCAAAATATACAGGCAGCCCAGGCAGCTCAATATCAAAAAAACAAAGAACCCAATCCAAAAATGGGCAGAAGACCTAAATAGACATTTCTCCAAAGAAGATATACAGATTGTCAACAAACACATGAAAGGATGCTCAACATCACTAATCATTAGAGAAATGCAAAGCAAAACTACAATGAGGCATCACCTCACACCGGTTAGAATAGACATCATCCAAAAATCTACAAACAATAAATGCTGGAGAGGGTGTAGAGAAAAGGGAACCTTCTTGCCCTCTTGGTGGGAATGTAAATTGATACAGCCACTATGGAGAACAGTAGGAAGCTTCCTTAAACAACTAAAGACAGAACTACCATACGACCCAGCAATCCCACTACTGGGCATATACCCTGAGAAAACCATAATTCAAAAAGAGTCATGTACCACAATGTTCATTGCAGCTCTATTTACAATAGCCAGGACATAGAATCAACCTAAATGTCCATCTACAGATGAATGGGCAAAGAAGATGTGGCACATATATACAATGGAATATTACTCAACCATAAAAAGAAATGAAATTGAGTTATTTGTAGTGAGGTGGATGGACCTAGAGTCTGTCATACAGAGTGAAGTAAGTCAGAAAGAGAAAAACAAATAATGTTTGCTAACACATATCTATGGAATCTAAAAAAAAAAAAAAAATGGTTCTGATTGATGAACCTAGGGGCAGGACAGGAATAAAGACACAGATGTAAAGAATGGACATGAGGCCACGGGGAAGGGGAAGGGTAAGCTGGGACAAAGTGAGAGAGTGGCAAGGACATATATACACTACCAAATGTAAAACAGATAGCTAGTAGGAAGCAGCCACATAGCACAGGGAGATCAGCTTGGTGTTTTGTGACCACCTAGATGGGTGGGATAGGGAGGGTGGGAGCGAGAAGCAAGAGGGAGGAGATATGGGGATATATGTATATGTATAGCTGATTCACTTTGTTATACAGCAGAAACTAAGACACCATTGTAAAGCAATTATACTCCAATAAAGATGTTAAAAAAACAAAAACAAAACCATCTTCAATGAACGAGTGTTCTGAGAAAGTTCCTGCTTTTCTTAATATATCCTTCAAGCAAATCCAAATGCAATGCGTTTAGTTCAGATCAAGTCATAAGGAATGACCTCTTGACCCTGAGAGGTTTAGCCACAACAACTATGAAAGTGGGTCCAAACAAGGTTCTGCTACTAGAGATCATTAAACCTAGCACTGACAACCATCTGTCTGAGATATTTATCTGCTCATTTAAAAATATCAGACAACCAAATAGTTTGAAGTGGTGAGAGCAAAAGTGCAAAGCAATGTCTATTATAAAAGAGTTTCAGATTGCTGAATTAAAGTGCTTATTTAAGTGGAGCAGAGGGATTTCACAAAGTCACACTCAACCATGCATGAAAAGAGTCACCCTTTAAAAATGGCTGAAAAAGCCAATTACTCAATTTTAAATGCCTTCATTGTTTAAAGTAATTGATTCAAACTTTGGAGAACTAAGTCAAAATTCTGTAAAATGAACAACGTCATCCGACTAATCCAAATATAGAGTGGCCTTGATCATTTAAAAAGTAATACTAGGATGTGAACGACTACACTGCAATTCATAATGCTTTACCATGCAATACAGAATGACTTAAAAGATTCTTTTGACACGTAGAAGAGAATATCTCAAATAGCAGAAATTGGTAGACTGAAGGAAACTGATACTTGATCTACCTGCTGTACTCCACTATTGTCTTATAATGTGCCCATGATTCCTTATGCACATTCTTCTTGTAGATAATCAAGAAAAGTTTCTCATAAGGCAGATGATGCTACCTTGATATTTGGCACAGGAGGTACTTATAAATGCCTTACAGTATGGCATCCATTTATGGGATTGACATAAAGGGCAAATTCATACCTTAAGAGTGTATTAAGTAAGGTATTAAATGTTCTTTTTCAGAGATAAATTCAGAAAAAGTACAGGGGTATAAATTACAAGTCACACAAAAAATTAATGTAAGTTACTCAAATGATGCTTAGGAATGCAGAATATTGAAGGGTAAAAACTATACATTATCACTATAAATAAAAAATAATTGTTACAGTCATTAATTGACATGTATCTTTAATACAGACTTATAAATTAATATTTATTTATGTGCTCTAAAATCATATGTGAGGGGGGTTGTTGGAAGTTCTTTTATGTGCATTCATAGTCTGTATTATCCCCTTTTTTGGCTAAAAAATTGTTCTTTTACACTTTGGTTCATTCAGATTTGGGACAAGATGGCGGAGTAGAAGGACCTGAGCTCACCTATTCTCATGACAACCCCAACATCACAACTAACTGCTGAACAACCATCAACAAAAAAGGACTGGAATCTACTGAGAAAGATATTCTACTTCCAAAGACAAAGAAGCAGCCAAAAGGAGACAGCAGGAGGGGCGGGGCACATTCACGATGCAATCAAATCCCATACCCGACAGGTACAGGAGGTACTTATAAATGCCTTAAAGTCTGGCATCCATTTATGGGATTGATATAAAGGGCAAATTCATATCAAAAGACTGTGTTAAGTAGGGTATTAAGTGTGCTTTTCAGAGTTAAATTCAGAAATAGTATAGGGGTATGAAGTATGAGTCACACAAAAAGTTAACGCAAGTTACTCAAATGGTGTTTAGGAACACAGAATATTGAAGGGTAAAAACTATACATTGGGCTTCCCTGGTGGCGCAGTGGTTGAGAGTCCGCCTGCCGATGCAGGGGTCGCGGGTTCGTGCCCCGGTCCGGGAAGATCCCACATGCCGCGGAGCGGCTTGGCCCCTGAGCCATAGGCCGCTGAGCCTGCGCGTCCGGAGCCTGTGCTCCGCGACGGGAGAGGCCACAGCAGTGAGAGGCCCGCGTACCGAAAAAAAAAACAAAAAAAACAAAACTATACATTATCACTATAACTAAAATATCATTGTTAGTCATTAATTGATATGTACCTTAAATTAATACATATTTATAAATTCATATTTATATATGTACTCTAAACTTGCATGTCGGGGGGTGGTTACAAGTTCTTTTATATGTATTCATAGTTTCTATTACCTCCTTTTTTGTCTAAAAATAAAAAAAAATGGTTCTTTTACACTTTGGTTCATTCAGTGAATGAGTTTTCAAAATAAAGTTTTCAGTATATGTTTTTATTTTGATTCATAAGAGAAAAAAATGTAGGCTGAGAGTGCTTTAGATTTTAATTCCATCATAATTACTTATATGTGCAAATACATAGAAAAGTTCAGGCACACAGTTAGGCAGCTAATTGTGTTGAAAATACAATTGCATGCTCACAAAGATAATCACGCCCCTAGGGTGTACACTTCTGTTTCAGAACTATTTTTAGGCCCTCAGGAACTTGAGCCACCTCTTGACTCTTGGAAAACAAAGTGGAAATCTAACTAACTAAGTGTAACCTAGCATTTATTTCAAAGCAACAAGCCTAAATTTGATTGCAATGTAGCAATAAGAAATTAAAAGTTTAAAAGCTGTCAACTGTGAACATGACAAATAGGAATGCTCCTGCCATGAATTTTCTCTGTATACAGTGAATAATTACATTACATAAGGAACTGAGGGTCTTCACAGTAGGAAAACAGTCATTTATTGCAAACCTTAAACTTGATAGGAAAATTTATTTTCTGTTCTCATTCTCTGTGAAAAAAAAAATAGTTGGCACATTTCAAAAGACTCTGAGATTTCAATTGTTTATCTAATTGAAAAGTAGATACATTAAAGTGTTAAGAACCTTAAGAATTTGAGAATGTTCTTCAGCAAGGAAAAAAAAATCCTGAAATTTCTCTACCCTTATGGCACGTATTTCTTCACTGTTCTATTTCAAATGTTGTATTCTAGAATCAAGTCTCTTATAATATCCATTTTCTCTTGAAAACATTCTCTAATCTTATTCACCCCTTTAATTTCTCAAATGTACCTCTTAGGAACCTAAATTGAATTTTTTAAAAAATGTCCCTTGTGTATACTGATGTTTAGAAAGAAAAAGGGAAGAGAATTAAGATTAACTTTTAGGTTTTGTTGCTTTGTTTTGTTTTGTTTTGCGGTACGCGGGCCTCTCACTGTTGTGGCCTCTCCCGTTGCGGAGCACAGGCTCCTGACGCGCAGGCTCAGCAGCCATGGCTCACAGGCCCAGCCGCTCCACGGTATGTGGGATCTTCCCAGACCGGGGCACGAACCCGTATCTCCTGCATTGGCAGGCAGACTCTTAACCACTGTGCCAACTTTTAAACATAAATTAGCTGAAACTTATCAAGAATAACTTGCTGTATGTTACATTTTATGCACTAATTCATAAGTGCTATATTATTGTGCTATCTTGCACTATAAGATTATAAGATTTTCTGTCTAAAAGCATTTCTGAGCATATAAATGTTTCATAATTTTGATCTGTTATCCTTATTTTATTCTTTGCTATTAATCATTTTATACAGATGGCCAATACGCACATGAAAAGATGCTCAGCGTTGCTAATTATTGAGAAATGCAAATCAAAACTATGATGAAGTACCACCTCACACCAGTCAGAATGGCCATCATCAAAATAGTCTACAAATAACAAATGCTGGAGAGGGTGTGGAGAAAATGGAACCCTTCTCCGCTGTTGGTGGGAATGTAAGTTGGTGCAGTCACTGTGGAAAAAAGTATGGAGGTTCCTCAGAAAACTAAAAATAGAATTATCATATGATCCAGGAGTCCCACTCCTGGGCATTTTGTCTGGGTAAAGGCAAAACTATAATTCAAAAATATACATGCACCTCTATGTTCATAGCAGCACTATTCACAACAGCCAAGACATGGAAACAACCTAAATGTCCATTGACAGATGAATGGATAAAGAAGATGTGGTACATATATACAACAGAATACTACACAGCCATAAAAAAGAACAAAATAATGCCATTTGCAGCAACATGGATGCAACTAGAGATCATCATGCTAAGTGAAGTAAGTCAGAAAGAGAAAGACAAATACCATATGATATCACTAACATGTGGAATCTAAAATATGATACAAATGATCCTATCTATGAAACAGAAACAGAATCATGGACATAGAGAATAGACTGGTGCTTACCAAGGGGGAGGGGTGTTGGAGGAGGGATGGAGTGGGAGGTTGGAGTTAGCAGATATAAGATTTTATATATAGAATGGATAAACAACGAGGTCCTGCTGTATAGCACAGAGAACTATACCCAATATCCTATGATAAACCATAATGGAAAAGAATATATAAAAAGAAAGAAAGCATGTGTGTGTGTGTGTGTGTATATATATATATATATATATATACATATATATATAAATGTCAATCACTTTGCTGTACAGCAGTAATTAAAACATTGTAAACCAACTGTACTTCAATTTAAAAAAAGCATTTTATGAGAGATATGCCATAGTTATTTGCTCCAGAAAGAAGACTTTAAAATATGGAAAAGGAGATTAAGAGAAGATCAATGATAGGAATTTAAGACCACCTTCTCAGCCAACCATTCTCCCACTATTGGCACTGCACCATGTCAACAGCATTTCAAGTGTGATTTCTGCCAGAAGATAGGTATCTGGGGGATGAGGATCCATATATCCAACAATAGCAATCATTTATTTGTGGGCCTCCTAGGGGTCAGACACTGTGCTGAGTGCTTTCCACCTATTATATTTACTCCATATAATAAAACTGTGAGGTAAGCATTATTCCCATTTTATACATGACAAGCCAAGTCTTGGATCACTTCCCCAAGTTATAAAGCTAGTAAGCAGTAGAAGTGATATTCCAACCTAAGAATCCATTGTTTTTAACTGCTCCTAAAGTGGTGTCAAGCGACAGCTGAGACAGGAGACTTGAGCATGAAAAAGAGAACCTAAATGTGATGTGTCATGGTACTTCCCTGCCATTTTCAGACAATCTGAATCCATGTGAATCCAAACTCTTTATTCACTAGGAAAAAGTCTCCCTTTTCCCTTTAAAATTAGCGCAGCTCAGATTTATTCTCTATAGAGAAATCTTTCTTGATGATCACAAGATTCTTTCTCAGCAATGTCACGGTCCATTCTGCATAAGTTGTAATAGAATATACTAAGTGGTAGTGCTCTGTATACACCACGAGTCTTCACTTCTCCATGTAGAGAACCTAGAGGTTGATCATATTTCAGAAAATAAAATATAAAATACTGAGCAAAGCACAATAATATGTTAAGATAAAAATGAAAGAATGAATGAGAAGATAAATGAATGAGCAACACACCCAGTTAAATGAGAATAATTTTTCCCAAAGACAAAAGTTATATCAAACACATTTAGAAAGTTTCTAGTGTATTAAAACTCAAAAATTAATTTTGAAGAAACTGCTTTCAGTTTAGATAACATCCTGTGAGTCATTAAGCCCAAATAATTTGACTGTAAATTAAATTACTAGGTTACTTGGACTCATAATATACAGGTTATTCCTCATGCCAGTTTTCATCAGAAACTCTCATATGATATTCTGGAATTTATTCTTTATCATGAAATAAATATTGTATACCTGGTTAACTGGGACATGATTCCAAGCTCAAAAGAATAAAATACAGAACAGCCACTTCATTGGTTGGTTACAAGATATGGAAGATACATGAAGAGATACATTCTTCTTCCCAATTTCTGACTATCTAAACTTCAGCAATCTTTTATTTGTCCAGCCATTCAATAATAACTTTGGAATTCCGGCTTATGTGAAGAAAATGCAAGAAGTTAAAAAATCTACAAAACCATCTCTAGTCTTAAATTGTTATATAGCTTAAGATATTCCTCATCAACACCTCACAATCATTTCCCAGTTGCCCAAAGAGCCTTTCTTTATACAATATATTTTGTAATATTGTCTATTCATACAAGTCCCTGTTTTCAAAAATCTCACGTTTCATTTCCAACAATAGATTAAGTTCTTCAAAAGTAAGCCCAAAATCATTCATACTGTGCACAGTACAGGGTCTAATTAATTGGGCTGAAAAACTCCCTTATATTCCTTTCAGCAATGGTTCTGAAAGTGTGGCCTAGGGCTTCGGGGTGACGGGGGTCCCTGAGAACCATCAAGAGATCTATAAAGTCAAACTATTTTCAAAATAATACTAAGACCTAATTTGCCTTTTTCATTCTCATTCTCTCCTAAGTTTACTATGAATTTTTTTCCAGAGGATACATGCAGTGATAATACAACAGACTGAATGCAGAAGATGACTTGAGAACCCAGCTATCGTCTATTAAGCCTAATATTAAATAGATTTGCAAACTGTAAAACAATGTCACTCTTCTCAGTAGATTATTTTTTCTGAAAATATATTTGTTTTCCATAAAATGTTGTTTATTTGACTTATAATGGTTTTTTATAATTATTTCAAAAATAAGTAAATGAATATTTTTAGAGTTTTTCAGTTTTAAATTGTAATATAATAAATATCAAGAAATACAATGCACATAACACAAATTCTTTGGAGTGTTCAATAATTTTTAAAAGTGCAAAGAAGTTCTGAGACCCCAAAGTTTGAGAATTACTGCTTTTAAGGGTTTCTCAAAAGGATAAATACTGATAAAGTTATTATAACAAGAATAATAACTATCATTTATTGAGTCTGTCCAATCAGCTAGTCATTTCATACACATTATATCATTTAACCCTCCACAGAACTAGAAGCCAGGTGTTGCTCTCCTCATTTTATGGGAAAGAAATCTGTATCTCAGGATGGTCAGGGTGTTCACCCAGAGATGGTAAGAGGAAATACTGGGCTTTAAAATGTGTCTGACTAAATTTATTTATTTATTTATTTATTTATTTATTTAACATCTTTATTGGAGTATAACTGCTTTACAATGGTGTGTTAGTTTCTGCTTTATTGACTAAATTTAAATTCAAATTCTTAACCATTACAATAATCAACGTCAAAAAATACTCATAAACTTGTTGCATGAGCACACGAAGAGATCACTATCATAAGTCATTAGGGAAATGCAAATTAAAATCCCAAGGAGAGGCATGGACATATATACACTACCAAATGTAAGGTAGATAGCGAGTGGGAAGCAGCTGCATAGCACAGGGAGATCAGCTCGGTGCTTTGTGACCACCTGGAGGGGGGGGATAGGGAGCGGGGGAGGGAGGGAGACGCAAGAGGGAAGAGATACGGGAACATATGTATATGTATAACTGATTCACTTTGTTATAAAGCAGAAACTAACACACCATTGTAAAGCAATTATACTCTAATAAAAAAACAAACAAACAAACAAACAAATCCCAAGGAGATGCCACTTCATACCCATTATAACAGCTCTAATAAATAAGCCAGACAAAAACAAATATTGGTGAGGATATAAAGAACTGAAGAATACTCATACATTGCTAGTGGGAATGTAGAATGGTACAGCCACTTTGTAAAACAGTCTGGTAGTTTCTCAGGCAGTTATACATAGGAATTATCACATGATCCAGATATTCCATTCCTAGGTGTATAGCCAAGACAAATGAAGCATATGTCCATGTAAAAACTTGTACACAAATGTTGATAACAGCATTATTCATAATAGCCCCAAAGTAGAAACAACCCCAAATGTTCATCAATTGATGAATGAATAAAATGTGGCATATCCACACAATTAAATATTATTCAGTCATAAAAAGGAATGGAGTTCTTATACAAGCCACAGCATGGATAAATCTCAAAAAAATGATGCTAATGAAAGAAGCCAGACACACAGGACTGCATACTGTATGATTTCATTTATATGATGTGTCTTGAAAATGGGAATTTAAAGAGCCAAGAAGAAATGAAAAGAGAAGAAAAGAGAAGATAAGTGGTTGACTGGGGTTGGGAGTGGGAACAAGAAGTAACAGTAAACAGGCATAAGGAATTGTATTGTGGTCATAAAAAAGTGCCCTAAAACTGATTTACGATAATACTTGCACCACTCAGTAAATATACTGAACACCATTGAATTGTATACTTGCAATGGGTGAATTTTATGATATATAAAATATGCCTAAATAAAGCTGTTTACAAAAAGACATGTTACACAGGTCTACTGACAGCTATTTGAAAATGTCTATTACCAATTACTGAAGAAATTTATAGCAGTTAAAGAAATATCAACCTAGTAGTTGAGTAATAGTAAAGAAAAAGATGTTAACTTAGTGACTGAAAGCCTAATACAGATTAGGGAGACAATACAAGAAGATGGTCAACACAGAATAAAGATGGGAATGAAAAAAACTTAAACAGAAAAGAGTATGAGAATAATGAAGCAAAGACCAGGGAACCAAGTTGGTACTGTTACTTCAAATTCTGAGGGCAAATTGGTACTGGCCAGATTAGAACAGCCTTTGTCCAAAGCAATGTTAAAATAGACATCAAGACTCCAAAATTTTTATTTCCTTTGAATCAGGGATTCCTGCTATGGGAATTTATGGCAAAGAAACTGTCTTAGCTACAGAAAAAAATGATTTACACAAAATAATTAAAATGTAAATCCTTATCATTATTCACAATGATGGAAAAATTGAAAATTACCTAAATTCTTTAAAAAGAATACTTTAAATAACTGTATTCATATATGAACTATTATGCAATAATTAAATTGATTTTACCAATGAAACTGTGATAAAAGAAAATGCTTATGTCAAAAGGTTTAATGTCAAAAGCAAAATACAAAACTGTATACACCCTGGCCTTAAATAGAACAACATAGAAAAAGGACTGAAACTAAATATGCCAAAATACATATTTTAACATTTCATCATATGAAAATAATAATGGTCACTTTTTCTGAATTCTGGAAATCTAGATGATTTATTATTTTTTCTTTTTAAATCTTTTTTGAGGGGATCACTAGATTTTCTAAAATTAGCATGTGTTAAAGTTGTGATGAAAATTGTTTACTTAACAAGCATTTTTAAGGATATACTGTTTATTCATATTTCCACTGACTTCAACCTTGAGCCTTAATAGAATTTTAATCATAGTTTAGGTTTCTATTTTTGAGGTGGGTCTGGAGAAACAGTGGTCCAAGCCCAGAGACAAAAGAAATTTAAAAATTTTTTAAAAAGAACAAATTTTAGAGGTTTGAGGGAAGGGACTTATTTGTAGAGACCTAAGGAATCAGGGTTTAGACATAGGAGTACAAGGAGGTACTTCATTGCCTGCAAGCATATATAAGATGGAAACACAAAGCAAAGCAATGCCAGACCTTCTCAATTACTGTAAGATTTATGAAAATAAGATTAAGTAATGACATTTTAAATAAGGACTAACTTACTCCACAGAAAATTTGATTAAAATTTGGAAAGACGACTAAAGGTGCTAAAGAAGTCACTATTCGGGCTTCCCTGGTGGCGCAGTGGTTGAGAGTCCACCTGCCGATGCAGGGGACATGGATTCGTGCCCCGGTCCAGGAGGATGCCACATGCTGCGGAGCGGCTGGGCCCATGAGCCGTGGCTGCTGAGCCTGTGCGTCCGGGGCCTGTGCTCCGCGACGCGAGAGGCCACGACAGTGAGAGGCCCGCAAACCACAAAAAAAAAAAAAAAGAAATCACTATTCATGAAGGTTTCTTAAAGACTGCTTAAGTTAGCCAATAACTTATTTTAAGTTAGGAAGAGAGGGCTTTTACATAAGGGGAACAGTAAGGCAAGCAGTTTAAGTATTGAGTCTCTGGAATTGAATGACTTGGCTGTACAGCCTGAGTTTTTTACCTACCCTTACTAATGTTCAGTGTATTTATCTGTATAAGAGTTAATACTAGAGTCTGCCTTTACCAACAAAAATTATGATTTTTATTGAGATAATTAAATGGAGCTAACACATGAAACATGCATTATTAAATACAATGAGTGACACATGTTAAGTGATTATTTAAAGTCAACCTCTGTTATTAATTGAGATAAACTGACTCACAGGAGACTCAAAAAAGAATGAGAAGTAAAACAGAAACCTAATTTAGTTAACTATTAAGAAAACAATATTTTTAAAATCACATTTATTTCCAAGCAAATGACAGAAAAAAAATTAGCTTTGATATGATCAGTATTTAAATCAAACTTAATTTCTGTAATATAAACATAAAAACTGATTGTTCTATCTTAGAAATATTTTATAGGGTCAGCA
>NW_006784004.1:2030617-2056502 GCF_000442215.2 Lipotes vexillifer | reverse complement strand
AGCAGGAATCTTAAGTTCACCAATTTTGATTTCCTCCTTTGACAAGAGAAAAAGAAAGATCGGAAAAGAGAAAGAAACATGAGCTAAAATAAAAAGACAGATGAAGACAGTAAAGGAAAGAACTAAGCTCAATCAGGATAGATTATCATGTTCTGCTTAGTTTCTTAACCCCCAGATTTTTATTACCTCCACAAATAGTACCATAGACAGCCTCCTGATGGCTGAGTTCAATCTAATGTCCCAATTCTTATCCTTCCTCTAGTGAAAAGGGGATTTTAAAAAATCAATGCTCAGAAGAGTCAGAATCTACTTAAACTTGTAGATAGTCCAGTTCTGACCTTGGGCTAATTCTAGTAACTGGACTTCTGGTTTACCCATGACAGTAATGCAATACTTTCTACTTGATTTCAACAACTTGGATTCTTCATTGCCAGAGTTCTTTGGTGGACCTCCTGTTCACTATACTGGTCCTTTACTGGATCTGTCCTGTTGGAACTCCATGGATCTCACCCTTGAAATACAGCCCAACGGCCAGAGTCTTATAGATTTCCCTTATGCTGACTGCCCATTTGACTTCATAGTTAATATTACACGCACCAATAATGCCAATGATTGTGCACCCCTGTTACATATTCATAATACAGTACAGGGTTATATCTGTCTTGGTTAATATTAACTGCTTGCATAAACTGCCATGTATTAGCTGTCATCACATGCTCAAAAAACTCAACTTCCCTTGCCTGATTGGCTTTCTGCACTTATGATATTGATTGTTATATCTGTTTCTCCAAACACAAATACTTATAGCATCCAAAAATTCATGTCCAGTATATGAAGTTTCAACTCCACTAGGGGATTTTTCCAATTCATATAATAAGTCCATTTCTGGACAGTTCCAGAGATAAATTTTAGATTTAGAGAGGGAGAGAGGTTAAGGGTATATAAGAAGTCCCTTGGGTAATTATACCTAAAGACTTTTAAAATCTATACTCTAATTTTTCCAAGAAATTATGCTACTTTCTCTACAATGTATTTGTAATAGAATATTTGAGCTAAAGCTAACTGAAATCAACTTAGGAAGTATGACTTTATTATTGAAATGAACTCCAGATGTCTTTATAATGGGCAAGTGGAGAAACATTAAATGCCACTGAGAATAGGAATTTTGAGCCCTCCTAGAGTCCTATCTATTCTCATGGCTATTGTTAGAGATGTTTTTCTGAAACAAACATGCTCACTGATGAGTTACAAGTAGATGAAACAAGATGATAAAACCAGACTCCCTTCAGGAAACTACAAACACTTCAGCAACCATCAAATTCCTTACACCTTCAGTCTCGTAAATTATGAGCTATCAAAATTGCACACATTTTGAAAGTTTACTGAATGCAATAAAGTCATCTAGTTGCTATGCTGTAACCTGAGATAATAAGGGACTTAAAAAATAGATTCAGTGGAAGCAAAGCCTGATATCTTTGGGTGTCAGAGGCTACTTTGACCAAGCTCATTTCAAATTATAACATCAGCAAAATTAAGCTATTAAAACTATAAATAAAAGAGTACTGCTGGTCCTAAGAAGAAATAGGACTAATTGGATACTCACATGCCTCTTAGGCTATATTTCTTAAATGTGCAGCTCATCAGTAGTTATTACTAAAGTTGGCAGAAATGATGGACATAGCAAATTACATTTCTAGACTTCCTTTTATGCAAAATGTTTCAGGTCACAGAATAAAATGTTTTGAGTCACAGAATAAAATCTAAGAAAATAGATGTAAACACGCAGACATCAAAATGTATAACTACTTTTGGCTTTACCTTTTCATACTTGCTTTTGCAATGATGCATGGTTAAATAAACCTCATAAATTTAAATTCCAATAGAAAACAAACACTTTCTATATTCTATTTAAGTATATGAATTGGGTGACCTAATTGAAAAAAATAATACCGATAATACACAAACTCTTAAAAACAATTTGAGGGAAATTGGAAATTAAGAATGGTTGTTGAGTCTCAGTGCTCATCGGGGGGTTGTTTCCTACCACTGGTACCATGCTCAGAGCGGAAAAAATTGTGGAAAGAGAATGGAATGATAAGTCTTCAGAAATCATAGCAGAAAGACCAATACTCCTATCAACTTTAAGAAGGAGGCATCATTACCTGTGTGTGTGTGTGTGTGTGTGTGTGTGTATAACAAGTTATTTCAAAATAATGAGCTTGAGGTACAAGGACAGTTTATAACTCATCTAAGATCTCACAGACTTCAAAAGCAGAGCCAAGGTTCTAATTCAAACCTGTCTAATTCTTAGGTGCGGATGGTAGTTCTCATCTAGGTCATAGATTACATTTCATTCTTGCAGCAAACTTTAATAATCCAAACAGTGCCTAGTTTATACTGTTTTTAGCAAGGTTTTTAGACTAAATCAATGCACTTTGAAGATCAGGTCTTCACCACTGTTTCCCCAGAGGTCAGAAAAATGCCTGGCATAGATCAGTCATTTAATAAAGAACAGTAAATGAACAAATAGTTTAGCAAATGAAAAGTGCATTCATTTAGAAAATTGTGTTTATTTATAAACACTAGAATTGCAAATCAAACATTTTCAAACTTACAAAATCTCTAGATGGTTAAATTCATAATTAATGTACAAATGGGTGAGGAGAACTTTTTTTTTTTTTTTTTCTTGCGTTATGCGGGCCTCTCACTGTTGTGGCCTCTCCCATTTGCGGAGCACAGGCTCCGGACGCGCAGGCTCAGTGGCCATGGCTCACGGGCCCAGCCGCTCCGCGGCATGTGGGATCTTCCCGAAACGGGGCACGAACCCGCGTCTCCTGCATCGGCAGGCGGACTCTCAAGCACTGCGCCACCGGGGAAGCCCGAGAACTTTTTTTTATGTAAGAAAATATTATGCTCTTCCATAGAGTCAATAGAATTTTAGAGAAAAATGTCCAAAGTTTATGAAATAATCAGTTGCTTACTGTGATCATCAATAAAAGAGACCGTTTTCTATTTAATAATATATTGTGAAGCATCTATATATAGAAGGAAAGAAATAGGTTCTATCTTATAAATATTGGTCATGTAATTTATTAATTCCTTGATTTATTCACCAAGATAAATGGACTATTTGAGGTACTATCATAAGCTACATCATAGGATCTTTATTCTTTATTCTTCAATATTCTGGATTTATTCTTCAATATTCAATAATATTTGGAAAATACTATATTTGTTCAATTCTTTGTTCAGTGCCCACTAATTCCAAAGAATTATTTGTTGATTAAAAACTGTGAGCAAAATACATCAAGCTTTTCACTGTATTAGTTAATTCTCACAACAAATCTATCATGAGTTCACCATTTTACACAAATGAATACTACTTTTCAGAAAGATTATGCACTTTGCCTAAGGACGCAAAACCAGTGACAAAAGTCCGAAGTCAAGACAAGCACTTGTAACCTTCAAAATCAGTCATTTTACTGTGCCATGATGCTTCCATAAAATCAAACATTGCATATTTTTGTATGTTTCAAATTTAAAAAATCAAAGTTCTTGCCATTGTTTAATGATTTACATAAACCTAAGTTCAGATACCACTACTTTCTTCATCTAAAGTCTTCTCTCTATGGTTCCAAAACCAGTCTCTCTTTTTTTTTAAGTTTATGATTTCTGTAGAAGGAACTATCCTCAGACAAACTGACCAATGATGCTGGCAATGGACAGAAGGCATCTGGTTTGAAAGCCACTTAGTAGGACCACAGGCTCCTCATACTCAACCCCTCTTGGCTTTAGAATTTTCAGAGCATCCAGACATAAACATGAATGCTTTCCTTCCCACAAGTATATAGCAAATCATGTTCCTTTACTGGAAATCTGGAAAAGAGAAAAAATTCTAGTCCTGCACTAAATGTACTTAAGAGATGTTTTAGGAAGTATATTAAATATAATCCACAGGTAAATTTCAAAATACAGAAGGAGAGTGATGCAGTTAAGGGATAAGAGCAGGACAAAGGGCTAAAGATTTTTAGTAACTTTAAAAAATATATATGGCATAGTCTTCATATTTTCAGCCATAAAATTTTTTGTAGCACTCCCAATCATAATTTCTGCTGTTGAGATAATATTGTCACTAAATAACACTACATGATGGGAACAGAAGCAAAATGCCAGAAGACACAATAAAGGCTAGAATGTTGTTCAGAGGCAATTTGGAATATGTCAGTGGCTTCTGGAAAATCTATAGCATCATAAAAACCTCAAAGCCACATTTCCTCTGAAAAATATTAACCAAAGGTATCAAAGATAAAAATGCTTACTTATATATTGGCTGATGACTAAGTTTAAATCAAGCAGTATGAATGGCTGATGTGCTCTACTCCTCTGTGTCATTATTCCTACCACTTCATTCTGAAAGGAATTACTGTATCCTTGTCAGTTAGAAATAATTTTCAAGCCTCTGGGAGAATTTTTTTTCTTTTAAATAAATATGAGAATGCCTATTTTTGAGAAAAAAATGTACTCAAAAAAGCTGGAAGTTTGGAAATTTGGTATGGCCTTTAAAAACAAAGGTGTGATTTCACTTTGGTAAGCATCATTTGGTTGAGTTTTTCATGAAATAGCAAGACTAATTTTGGGAAGTCCTTTATATAATGACAAGCTATGTATTAAAAAAAAAGTAAAATAGAAGAAAGTTTCTGAATCATATTAAAATATCTAACGTCTAAACTAATATTTTAAACAATACTCACTTTGAAACCATAGCTTCCTATCCTCTTATTAGAAAAAATGTAGAAAACATCTGCCAATTTGTTGCAGTGTAACAAAATAAATTGGATAGTAAGTATATTTGTAGCAACTAAAAATTCTTCCTGGGTAGCTTCTCTTGTGATAGTTTTGTATGACTGGTAATGACAAGACTAGAGACTTTTGCCTGCAGTTTCACGGTAGAATAAACAATTTGAATTACTTGATCACTACATAATAACTTACAAAAAAACATTTTATCACATTTCCAGGATCTAAATAAGATAGGAGACTTATTCCAACGACAAACTAATGGATAAAGAAGATGTGGTATATATACAAGGAAAACTAATCAGCCATAAAAAAGAATGAAACAATGCCATTTGCAGCAACATGGACAGAACTAGAGATTATCATACTAAGTGAAGTAAGTCAGAAAGAGAATGACAAATAATATATGATATCACTTACATGTGGATTCTAAAATATGACACTAATTAACTTAGCCATGGAACAGAAACAGACTTGCAGACATAGAGAACAGACTTGTGGTTGCCAAGGGGGAGGAGGGGTGGAGGAAGGATGGATTGGGAGTCTGGCATTAATAGATACAAACTATTATATATAGAATGGATAAACAACATAGTCTTACTGTACAGCACAGGGAACTATATTCAATATCTTAAAACATAATGGAAAAGAATATGAAAAGAATAAATATAAATATAAATATATATATATATATAACTGAATCACTTTGCTGTATACCAGAAACTAACACAACATTGTAAATCAACTATACTTCAACAAAATTAATTTTTTAAAAAAGGAGACTTATTGAAAGGGAAAAAGAAAGTGTTGTAACCAAATATGAAATAATTGCCTTTTAGGGCACATATTAGTAGTAATGGGCAATTAGACTTAGGTAGTAGGGAAATGGAGGTGATGAAAAGAAGAATCTTGATTGGACTTGGAATTCTGGAATGGGTCTAATGTGTTCTGAGATCTGTAGAAGCAAATGTGTATCTTCTTTAGGAAAAAAAAAAAAATCCTCCTCAGAATTCATAGAATAGCAAGTATCAGATTTAGATTCTCAAGGACTTCATGTGCTGAAAATATATACATATATACCTGTATCGCTTACAATAGGCCAGGTGCTTTTTAAGAGCAGCTTTAAATATATTAAATGATTAAATTATCCAACAACTGTCCGAGGTTGAAACAATTTTTATATTTCCATTTTACGTATGAAGAGAGTGAAGTATAAGGAAGTTTTATGCTTGTTCAAAGCCAAACAGCAAGAATCTACCACCAAATATGTAAAATTCAAAAATACATGTGTTTAAAAAACCAGAAAGGATGGATTAGCATATAACATACAACTGAAGAGAAAATTAAGAATAGAGAATAAATAAAGTCAACTGACCTTTGACAAAGGAGAAAGGGAAAACAATGCAGCAAAGATAATCTCTTCAACAACTGGTACTTGAACATTCGGACATCTACATTAAAAATGAAAACGAAGGGACTTTCCCGGTGGTCCAGTGGGTAAGACTCTGCACTCCCAATGCAGGGGGCCCAGGTTCAATCCCTGGTTGGGGAACTAGATCCTGCATGCATTCCACAACTAAGAGTCTGCATGCCGCAACGAAGATCCCACGTGCCACAATTAAGACCCGGCGCAGCCAAAATAAATAAATATTTTTAAAAAAGGAAAAAGAATCTAGACACAGACTTTACATCCTTCACAAAAATTAATTCGAAGTGGATCATAGATCTAAATGTAAAATAAAAACGTATAAATCTCCTAGAAAAATAACATAGGAGAAAATATAGATGACCTTGGGCATGGTAATGACTTTTTAGATACAACACCAAAGGCATAATAATCCATGAAAGAAATAATTGATAAACCAGACTTCATTAAAATGAAAAACTTCTCTTCTGTGAAAGACAATGTCAAGAGAATGAGAAGGCAAGTTATAGACTTGGAGAAAATATTTGCAAAGACACATCTGATGAAGGACTGTTACCCAAAATATAAAAAGAACTCTTAAAACTCAGTAATAAAAAACAAACAACCCAATTAAAAAAAGGGCCAAAGGCCTTAATAGAAACCTCACCAAAGATATACAAATGACAAATAAGCATATGAAAAGACGTTCCACATCACATGTCATCAGGGAAATGCAAGTTAAAACAACAAGATACCACTATACACCTTTCAGAATGGCCAAAATCCAGAATACTGACAACACTAAATGCTGGTGAGAAAGTGGAGCTACAGAAACTCTCACTCGTTCACTGCTGGTCAGAATGAATGCAAAATAGGACAGCCACTTTGGAAGACCGTTTGGCAGTGTCTTACAAAACTAAACATACTCTTACCATATGGTCTACCATTTGTGCTCCTTGGTATTTACATAAGGAAATTAAGAACGTACGTCCACATAAAAACCTGCACATGGATGTTTATAGCAGCTTTATTCATAATTGTAAAACTCTGAAGCAACCAAGACGCCCTACAGTAGGTGAAGAGATCAGTAAACTGTGGTACATTCAGGCAATGGAATATTATTCAACACTGAAAAGAAATGAGTTATCAAGTCACAAAAAAGACATGGAGGAAACTTAAATGCATATTGCCAAGAGAAAGCAGCCAATCTGAAAAGGCCACAGAATGTATGATTCAACTACATGACATCTGGAAAAGGCAAAACTATGGAGACAGTAAAAGATCAGTGGCTGTTCAGAGTTAGGGGAAAGGGTTTATGTGATTCATCTAATTTTACAACAGTAAACACCTAATTAAGAGATTGGAACAATATTGAAATACAGGTCTGTGGTTCAAAGCCTGTTCTTTCAACCATTATTCTAGGACTGATTTAAAAAATATAGATTAATTGAATAATAATTAATGAATTGATTATGTCAGCACATTTTACCTAAGATGAAGTTATATCTTCATTTTTTGCAATATGCATTGAAGAAAGAGTAGACATGGGGAATAAAGACAATATTCCTTTATGAGAAGGAAGATTTTCAGTGCAGTGAAACTACTCTGTATACTATAATGGTTGATCCATGTCTTTGTACATTTGTCCAAATCTATAAAATGTGCAACACCAAGAATGAACCCTAACGTAAACTATGGTCGTTGGGTGGTAATGATGTGTCAATGTAGGTTTATCAATTACATCATATGTACTTCTCTGGCAGGGGATACTGATAATGGGGGAAGCTATGCACGTGTTGGGGCAGGAAGTATATAAAAAAATCTCCGTACCTTCCTCTCAGTTTTGTTGTAAAACTAAAACTTCTCTTAAAAACTAACAAAAAAGGGACTTCCCTAGTGGCACAGTGGTTAAGAATCCGCTTGCCAATGCAGGGGACACAGGTTTGAGTCCCGGTCCGGGAAGATCCCACATGCCACGGAGCAACTAAGCCCGTGTGCCACAACTACTGAGCCCACATGCCACAACTACTGAAGCC
Source organism: Lipotes vexillifer (assembly GCF_000442215.2). Lineage (NCBI taxonomy): Eukaryota > Metazoa > Chordata > Mammalia > Artiodactyla > Lipotidae > Lipotes > Lipotes vexillifer. The sequence goes on along the minus strand of NW_006784004.1, from coordinate 2,048,264 downwards.
TGTGTGCCTAGAGCCCGTGCTCTGCAGCAAGAGAAGCCACTGCAATGAGAAGCCCACATACCGCAATGAAGAGTAGCCCCCGCTCACGCAACTAGAGAAAGCCCATGCACAGCAATGAAGAACCAACACAGCCAAAAATAAATAAATAAAAATAAATTTTAAAAATAAAATGAACTTACATAAATCAATAGGAAAAAGAAAAACAAAAAAAGAGAAAACTAATGAATTGGAAACATGATACAGAGAAATTATTTGATTTTCAGTACAGAGAGTGAAGCAAAGATATGGTAATATATAAGATAATATGTAAGATCAAGAATATAAAGGATAGAATGAGAACAAACATCATGTATACTATCAGAGTCTCAGAAAAAAAAGAATAGAGAGAATGGAAGAAATTATCTATTTGAATAGAGGATAGCTATTAATTTTCTAAAACTGTTAAAGACATGATTTCACAAATAGGCAAAATGTATACCAAGCAATATAAATAAAATATATATCCACACTTAAGTAAATTATAGTGAAACTGCAGAATGCCAAAGACAAAAAACAAAACAAACTTAAAAGTACCAAGAGCACCTAAAGATGAAGGAGAATTAGCCTGGGAGCAGACTCATAAAGGAATATTGTCTTTATTCCCCATGTCTACTCTTCCTTCAATGCTTATTGCAAAAAATGAAGATATAACTTCATCTTAGGTAAAATGTGCTGACATAATCAATTCATTAATTATTATTCAATTAATCTATATTTTTAAAATCAGTCCTAGAATAATGGTTGAAAGAACAGGCTTTGAACCACAGACCTGTATTTCAATATTGTTCCAATCTCTTAATTAGATGTTTACTGTTGTAAAATTAGACGAATCACATAAACCCATGGAATTTCAATTTCTTCATGTATACAATGTATATTATTCCATGACAGCATTGTTTACAGGGATTTTCCCTGGAATGCAGAAAACAAAATACATGGGAAGTATCAGGTTGACCCATATAAAATTATGTTACAGGTCAAAACAGTTGAAAATCAGTTATTATATTCAGGCCAACTTAATATTTATAGTAAATATGGTTTTCATTAAAGAAAGAATCAAGTTTACTTTTAAATTCATATACAATGAAGAGAAAAACTATTTTTCAAAAGAAGAAGCTAGTTCAGAATCAGCCTTGCCGTCTACCCCATTAAAATCTGTAGGAATTACCCTAGGCCTGTCTACTTGTTTCATTAGGTTCAGGCATGCTTTTATTGAAAGCTATAAAGTATTTCCCTGGTATGTCCAACAGACCATTAAGGTGGCCACCATAATACTCTTATCTTGAGTTTGAGCAGGAACTATGACTTGCTTATAACCAATAAGATATGGGAAAGTTGATAGAATATATGTGATTATGTACACATGATTATGAGATTATACTGCATAAGATTATAGCACTTGCCTTGCTGAGTGTCTCTTTCTTGCTGACTCTGAGAAGACAAGCGCCTGTTTTGGAGAGTTCCATAGTAAGAACTGTGGGAAGTCTCTGGGAGCTGAGAGTGTCCCCTGGTAGACAGATAGCCAAGAAAAAGAAACTGAAGTCCTCAGTCCTAGAACCATGAGGAACTGAATTCTGCCAACAACCTGAATGAGATTGAAAGAGGATATTTCCCTAGTCAAGCCTGAGATGAGGCCACAACCCTGTCTGACACCTTGATTTATATTTTACAAGATTCTAAGCAAAGGATCCAGTTAAGTCTTGTCTGGATACCTGACCAACAAAAACTGTGGGGTACTAAATTGTATTGCTTTAAGTTGATAATGCTGTGATATTGTTACTCAGCAATAGATAACTAACACACCTAGAAAGAGAAAGATAAATCATCAGACAGTGGCTCATGATAGAAGATAAAAGGCAGGTTATTCTTTTCAGAGCCATTCACAAATTCTACAACCATACTAACTTGTTCTGCAGTAGTTGCAATCTTTAAAAAACTGCATTATCAAAATAATCTTTAAAAGTAATCTTTTCCATAGAAATCATTTTCACACTGGTAATGGCCAAATGAAGAGGCCCTGAATGGACAATTACTGATATTCTTCAATTCCCCAGGAAGCCACATTTCTCCTACCACAGCAATATATGCCACTGGTGGTATGGAATTATGACATTCAATGTATAGAATAATTCTGTGTTTTTAGTGTACATTGCTCTAACTAGCCAACATAAATTGGGTATTTTGTTGAGAATGTGCTGTCCGAGTAGCCGCCATATTACCGGCTTTTGTGAGACACTTCAAAGTGTCTTAATTGGCTCTGCTGTGAGCATTCTTAGCTGCTCCACTGAAAGATCCTTAGGGCTGCACATGGAGAGAAGAACCATGGAGGAAAGATTCAGGTCAAAGCATCTAGCATGAAGTACTCATGGAGAGGACTCCTTTTTCCAATTGCTCTGCTTTGTCAATCAATCAACTTTATTAAGGCTCCCAGGTGAGCTGTGCATTCTGTTATTTATTCATCCATTGAACATATATTTATTGTCTACTGTATAGCAGGTTCTTTGCTATGTTTGCAAAATTAGATGTTAGACCAGAAAGCAGGGGGGTTGAGAGATACAACCACTCCAAAAAGTATAGTCTATTTGTGGACATGGAAATAGATTGAGCATATCCAGAATATAAAACACTTAGCAGCTGTGGTAAGCAGTCTGTAAAATGGCTCAATGGCCTTGCTTCCTGATATTCATACTCTGTCTTTAAGTAACTTAGTAACCCATTGAATTTAGTAACTCCCTTCTAACAAATTGAATATAGCAAAAATGATGGTATACCACTTCAGAAATTAGGTTATACAAAAACACTGGCTTCCATCCTAGGGTCTCTCTTTCTCTCTCACTCTCTCTCTTGTTTGGATTGCCTGCTCTGAGGAAAGCCAGGTGTCATGTTGGGAGAATACTTAGGCAACATACGGGAGGCCCACGAGGCAAGAGACCGAAGCCTCCTGCCAGCAACCGTGTGAATGAGTCCAGCCACGCCTGGGACTTGGATGAGGGCGCCCAGGCCAACAGCGTGACTGCAGCCTCATGAGGGACCTTGAGCCAGAACCACCGAGCTAAGCTGCTCCCAGATACTTGATCTCAGAAGCCACAGGACAGTAAATGTTTGTTGCCTTAATTTGCTAACTTTTAGGGAAATTTTTTAAAATTCAGCAATAGATAACTATTAATATAGAAAGGATAAGCTTTGTTACAGCTCTAAGTTTTTAAGGGGGCAGAGTAGTGAAATGGTAATTGGGTGGAATGATCTCACAATTGGCGGAAACAGGCCATAAAAGACTGAGTCAGTACTGATGAGAAATGTTTGCCCATTCACTATTGCTGTGTATTGTGTGAGTCAGTTATTCTAAATCAAATGAAAGTTTAGCCACTAAGGTTTCAGAGTTTAGAAAGTCCTCTGAGGAAAATACAGCATGATCCAGTACTTTTGGCTGCATAATGTCCAATTATGAAGACTTACTAAGGACCTTCAAAAAAGGAAAAAAAAAGCAGTTAACAAAACCAAACGTAACCATTTGCCCACTTGCCTTGCTCTGTACGTTTAAGGTAAATGTGTGTGTGTGTGCTGCTTCTTGGTATCTTCAAATACATGTTATTTTGTAAATAAATGAGTTATGACTGCAACAATTATACAAGGTTGAAGAATTTAAAGGGTCTGCAAAATTCTGTATAACACACTCACATAAAACCTATTCAAGATAAAGCATGCAGCAAAGCAGGAGAAAGAATGTACAAGCCAGCATCGGGGCCTGGGACATTTGCAGGCACACCTACACAAAGTCTTTTCTTAGTCACACAGGATGCACTTCATCTATGGGTTATGATCTGTCAAGATATGCAAGAAATTGTGGTTTTAGGAGAGTTAAGGCAAAAGATTCTAGCAGAGTCTTTTATGCCCCACTGGTCATATAGCCAAGCCGAGCTATGAAACCAGTGAAATAGGTGAAATAGGTGTAAGCCATCAATCTACACATCCCTAAATAACAAAAATAAGCTGGCCCTGGGTGCCACCAGAGGGATTTAGCACTTTAGACAATGCATCATAAATTACTAGCTAGTCAATTATCTTTGTCATAGCCAAAGTCAGTACTAGACTTGCAGATGTCCCTGGAGATAAGTATGGATCTGTCCCGGTTGCTCTGTATGATAACTCTATTTTATACAAAGACCATTAAACACACAGGCAAAAAAAATCAATCATTTTGTATATAATGTAACATATGCACTACACATATATAGTTACACTAATACTAAATATAATAAATTATAAAATATATGTATATATTACTATCATAAATGGATATAGACATATGCACATATGTATTTGTGTGTATGCCATTTATACATACATATATATATTATAAATACATATTCATAATAGGCATAATAGGTAACATTTACCATGTCACATGAAATCTAGTTTCTTAACAATGACAAAAGATATGACAAACACAGACAATAAACAAATACAAATAGTTAAGCATAAGCTGATAACAATATAACCAGACAGTTTTAAAGTTTAGAATTATGTAGTTGGGTTCACAATATTCTAAGCTAGCTAGGTGGGACTTATATACTGACATCTTTTGGAGAGGATAGTGAATTGCTTTCTTTATCATGTGACTAATTTAATGATTCTGTTTGTCTAAATGTATTGTAGGCTCCTTTTAGAATTATTTTTTCTTGCAGCCCATGACTTTCTATTCTAATTTGGATCAGTTGCTTTCTAGACCTGCTAGAGATCTGCCATCTTGTCATTTTATTCATTACATTTCTGAGTTAGATTTACTATTTCAATTCTCCACATTCTTACTATTTCTGAGTTTTCCTCATTTTGCTTGAATACATTTTCAAGTCATTTCTCAAAAAGGGTTTGTGTAACTTAAATATCCTGAGTTCTTACGTATACAAAAAGGTTTTATTTTGCCACACATTTGGGATGAAAGTAGCGTTCTAAGTTCAAATTAATTGTCTTCCTGAATGTGAGGCCATATTATTTCATTGTTTTCCAGAATTCAGTGATGCTAACAGGAGAGCTGGAACCCTCCCTCTCTGACGACCTCTGCTTGTGCAACCCTGGATTGAGGTGTCTGCTGCTCTTTTCCATCCGTCTTCATGTTTCCAGCTGCTTTCTATCTTCTGGATGTTGCTTTTGTCTGATGAGCCAACACCCATGCATTTGACATTATGGGCTTATTCCTTTTGTTTCCCTTTACTGTTTTATAAAAGCGAGGTTAAACTAAAGTGAGGTAGAAATATTTTGTGAATCTGCCTTCTTGCTAACTTTTTAAATAGATGAAAAAGGAAAAAAAAAACACACTGCTAGTCCCTGAGCTCAAAATTATTTGACTGTAATTGTGAAGATAGGATGAATACATTAATAAATACAAATAATGAAGAAGGGATAACTATTTACATACTGAAGTAGTTGGTAGAAGGAGAATAAATAAATACTGTAAGGGAGATGGTAAGAGAAGTACAATATTTTAACTTACTGCTTCTTCCCTCAAAAATAATTTTGTTTTTTATCAATATCAGTAATCTAATTCCTCCTTCTAGTTACATAAGGATTTTAAGGCAAAGTAGTAATTTTGCACAGCAAAGGAAACTAAAAACAAGACGAAAAGACAGCCCTCAGAATGGGGGAAAATATTTGCAAAGGAATCAATGGACAAAGGATTAATCTCCACAATATATAAACAGTTCATGCAGCTCAATATTAAAAAAACAAACAACCCAATCAAAAAATGGGCAGAAGACCTAAATAGACATTTCTCCAAAGAAGACATACAGATTGCCAACAAACACATGAAAGGATGCTCAGCATCACTAATTATTAGAGAAATGCAAATCAAAACTACAATGAGGTATCACCTCACACCGGTTAGAATGGGTGTCATCAGAAAATCTACAAACAACAAATGCTGGAGAGGATGTGGAGAAAAGGGAACCCTCTTGCACTGTTGGTGGGAATGTAAATTGATACAGCCACTATGGAGAACAGTATGGAGGTTCCTTAAAAACACTAAAAGTAGAATTACCATATGACCCAGCAATCCCACTCCTGGGCATATACCCAGAGAAAACCATAATTCAAAAAGACACATGCACCCCAATGTTCATTGCAGCACTATATACAATAGCCAGGTCATGGAAGCAACCTAAATACCCATCGAGAGACAAATGGATGAAGACGATGTGGTACACATATACAATGGAATATTACTCAGCCATAAAAAGGAAAGAAATTGGGTCATTTGTTGAGATGTAGATGGATTTAGATACTGTCATACAGAGTGAAGTAAGTCAGAAAGAGAAAAACAAATATCGTATATCAATGCATATATGTGGAATCTAGAAAAACGGTACAGATGAACCAGTTTGCAAGGCAGAAATAGGGACACAGATGTAGAGAACAAATGCATGGACACCAAGGGGGGAAGTGGGGGATGGGGTGGTGGTGGTGGGATGAATTGGGAGATTGGGGTTGACATATATACACTAATATGTATAAAATAGATAACTAATAAGAACCTGCTGTATAAAAAAATAAAATGAAAATTAAAAAGTAAAAATAATAAACTAAGCTTTACCAGCAAAAAAAAAAAAAAGTAGTAAAGGAATGAGCCTTTAACCTTTGTTAAATCACTAGAACCTACATTCAAAATCAACTTTAAAATATCTAGAATCTTAAAGAAATACGGGCAGCAGTGTTTATAATAAATGATAATCCCTATATCAGCAGAGAAATTTTACAATATAAATTCTTCACTTAACTTTAACTGCTACTGATTTTGGCAGACAGTAAAATTAAATGGTGGATGATCACCAGAATATATTATACTTTCTAAGATACTGCTGGGTTACTAATACATTTCAGGAGAAGAAACATTCCCGGGTCCTTAGCCTGCTGTGTGGGATTGTTAAGCAGTAATGCTTTCTTTTGTAATTGACAAAAGAGGAAGTTGTAAATTACCATGAGCTAGAGAATTCAAATATGTGAAATGAAAATATTTGTCAGCAGAAACCAGCATGGGCACATGGTGGGAAAGAATTTCCACATGCCTAAAATCCCTTTGGCTTTTCTTGAGCTACATCCTTACTGAGCTGGGTAAACAGGACACCTGATCAATGTTTCCAGAGACTCTTTTATTCCACTTGTTCTATTCCCAGCATTGTTATCCCAACTGTGGCTATCATTTAAAATATACTTCCCTTCTTCAGTCAAACAATCCTTTCTTCCTTCACTGAAGATCTTGAGATATCCACTAAGTTTATAGTATTCCCCAAGTTTACAGTTTTCACCAAAAGGTGAAATAATCTTTAACTCACCCAATCATGATAAACGACTTACATGTGGACTTTATGTGAAAATATTCACATCTATTCATGAAGCTTATAGATAACACTGTCATTTGAAAGTATTGGCCTTCTGATAGTGTAAATGCAACATTGCCTTCTTTTGGCAGTAGATACCTACTGTTCACCTTAGAAATGCTTAATCCTTCACTTACTACACTTACTCTTGTCTTGGAAACTTGGCAATATCATCATGGCTATTGTGACCACCCTCATCCGAGCAGCACTACATTTGAGGAATCCCAGAAAAATGGACATGAAGGACAGGTGGGAAGGAGAGGCTGGGAATGAAATGGCTAAAACTATTGCCAGTTAAGCTCTGCTATCTACACCAATTACTTAACACCAAAGGAAATGCAGTCTGATTCATACATTCAACTTTACATGGTTTATGCTCTCCACAAAGCCAGAAGAAAGAAAATCTGAGAGATGTCCCACATCAGTTTATTTTCTAGGTTCAGTGACCTTGAACCTCAAATATAGTTTTTCAGATGAGTATGTAAAAGTTGTACCAGCTCACATCAGTAACTGTATAACCAGACTTTCCAGGCCACATATAATGATCTCTAAAAAAGTAAAATTAACCTGTCTTTACAACTGAGGACTATTAATACATGAAACAGATACTTGTAATGACTGGAGTTATTTCATTAGTTTCATAAATCAGACTTTCAAGATGGAGTACAAGGAAGGAGATTCTTACCAGATATTAGCTCCCTTTTAAAAACATAAACTATGTTGCAGTTTATAAAATATTTTACAGTAATTCTATTATAAAGAGACAATTGTTGGGTTACCCAGGTGATAAAAAGGCTATTCCAGAGCTTCCTAACAACTGTTAGGAAGGGTGTGTTTTAGAGGGTTACTGGGGTGTTGAGATATTGATGCCCATAGCCCTCAGAAGGGCTGGGAAAGACCTAAGACTGTTTATGACCCTAGAGCCTCTGATCCCCCCTGGCCTTGAATAGCCACTTCTCTTTTCCCAGTGGCTGTGCAAACACTCTGATTTTATTATTTCCTCTCTTACAAAGAATGTCTAGTACTTAGTAAATCTTAAAATGAATGAAGTCAAAGTCCCCATCCCTTTAGGTTTAAAATAAAATGATATAGTTTGGTACAATATTACTGTATTTGAACAATAATAGGATTACAGGACTATTAATTTTTTGTCATTATTGTCGCTAAAGAAATAAAAAAAGAAGAAACCCCTGAATGATCCATTTTTCTACTTTTCACAAAACTTCATAGAAACCTGTATGTTTATCTTGCCACTATCTTGGTAATAGAATCACGTTCACATCGTATATTCTAAGGTACATCATCCCTGAAACACTTAGATTTAAAGTGGTGTCATAATACCTCATTTAATAAAACCACCAGGCATAAAGCATTGTTTTATGTTCATTTTTAAATTTTCATAAACCATCTGAAAGAAATGGGTTTGGAAACAAGCTGCTGAAAGGCTGTGCTCCTGTTTGGGTGATATGGATGGAAGCATTTCCATTGTTCCAACACAGATGATGACCAACCAAGCTGGAAAATCAGTACTCAATTTCCCTTCTCTGGGTCCTTTCACTCCCTTTTTTTTTTTTTTGGCGGTATGTGGGCCTCTCACTGTTGTGGCCTCTCCCGCTGCGGAGCACAGGCTCCGGACACGCAGGCTCAGCGGCCATGGCTCACAGGCCCAGCCGCTCCGCGGCATGTGGGATCTTCCCGGACTGGGGCACGAACCCGTGTCCCCTGCATCGGCAGGCAGACTCTCAACCACTGCGCCACCAGGGAAGCCCCAGCTCATCTATTTTTAATCTATGCTTCATTTAGCATCAGCTTCACAGTTCCATATTTTATATTTTCCAGATTTGGGAATATATCAGCTCCTCTTTATGATTGTCTGAAATCTACCCTTAAGCCCTCTATACCATTTCCTTCCTTGACAATAAAATTTCTACTAGTGTGTCAGAACGTATTCTTTTTATTAATAAGGATATTACTAACAGTGGCTTTTTAGATTATTCCATGTACCTACCTTTCTTAGGATCTAACTATATCAAAAATGTCAAAAAAAAGGCTTTGCATTACCCAGTACACACAGGGGATTTCAGTTTTGATGGCACTTTTTATCTGACAAGTTTATATTTCCAATAACTTAAAACATCAAGGTAAGTAAGTACCCTCAGCCTGCTCACTAGATCTGGGTCCTATTCAAATCCAGGTCTCTTTGGACAAAAAAACAGGTTTTCCACTCAGAAGCTCTAGAAGCTTCTTTCTTCAATTCACAATGTTAGTTCAAAGTCCCAAACTTCTGCAGCAACAGAAGTACTTTTAAGGCCAGGGGATCTTACTCTTCTTTAAAGAGGCTAAATTGTCATTTAACTTTTGATTTTGGCATCACCAACAAGAAGACACTGGTTATCCAGGATGGCCAAGTGATATGCAGATAGAAGTGGTTTATTAATGCTCTCTGACTGTGTTAAAGGGTGTCAGATTAGGGCTGAAGCCAAAAGTAAGAAAGTGCATAATCCTAGAGGCCTGTCTCAGACTGCTACCAGGGAAAGGAAGTTTGCCAGCATATGCTTCTGAATTTGAAGGCACGGCTGCTACCCTTTAGAGGGATTTGCTGGAACCATTAGTGAAAATAGGTTTAGTGGGATCTTTCAACAGATGCAGTTCAAGGATGGTTCCTGGAAGTAATTGTTTATACAAAAGTCATGATCTCTTGTTCAAAAGCTTGCTAAAGAACCTTTTAAGAATCTGATCCGAAGTTCTCTGAAAATGGCTAATATCTGACTCTGGGCAGTAATGAATCACTTCCCTGATCTTTTCTCTGCCCCAGCCTTTGGCATAGTACACTGCTCTTGGGTTTTGTTTTCTTCTTTTTGTTTTCTTTCCCCACAAATTGAGATGACAACTTGTCCTCTTGCTTAACTGTAGTAGAATGTGTCACAGTATAATCTTACAATGAATTTTAAATTTAAAATTGGGAGAAGGACTTGAGTACTCCTACAATGTATAAAATGCTATTGGGAAATATGAAAATAAAGTGTGGTATCTACCTTTAAGTACATTACAATCTAGTGGGAAAAACTTGTATGTAAATGGCTGATTATGATACAAGGCAAAGTGAAATAAGCATTAAGTAGAGGATAAGCTCATCCATGGTAACACAGGTAATGGAGCAATTAATTCTAACTGAAAGGGAATCTGAAGCTCCTTTGTAAAGGTGGTGGCATTTGAGAAAGTTATAAAGAATAATTATAATTGTAGAGGGCTAGTAGAGAAGAAAAGGTGTTTCCCTGCTGGAATAAAATTAGCATAAGCATATAGGTTCAATTCAAGAGTTGTTTTGTTCTGTATCATTTTAATCTAGCACACGCAAGACATTATGGTAGGCTTTGGAAGAGATGCAAAGAGAAATGATACAAGTTTTCTTTTCTCCTATCTTCTGTTTTGAAAGAAAAGTCATTTCTATATAAATATACCTGAAGAGTTCATCAGTAACATATAGTTGCCTGGAACAATGTACCTGAGTGGCAAGTCCTTTAAAATCTACAGCATAGGAGACCAAGAGGAGCTCACTATTTCCAGAGAGAGTAAAAAAAATGTTTCTAGAGTACACGAGGGTATGAGCTGTTTCTTGAAAGGTGGATAAAATTTGATGTGATAAATAAGGCGCAAGGGTATTCAAAATAACAGGTACAGCATGGACAAGACCTAAAGGCAGAAATGATCCTGGCATGCCCATGTGATTGTGAAAGCAACAACTTAGATGGAGTAGAAGGTGCATTTTGGCCCATGCTAGGAAGAAAAAACCAGAAATTCACGTTTAGGTGAATTCAAACGCCTACAAAGTTCAGGTAGGTATCTTAAGTGAGCAAAGCAGACTGGGCATATAATGAGAGGTAATAAAGGAGACCATGGCCCAGTCTCAACCAAAAGAAAGACACTACTAAGCTCCAGCCATTTTCGTTTCCACGGTAAACTCTGCTCTAGTGTTGCCAGACCCTCCAATTTGTTACGATAGGCCATTAATCTGGATATATATATATGTATATGTGTCTATGTATATATATTCATATATATAATTAGAAAGTAATTCTTATAATAAAACATAAAACTTTGTTGGTCAAAACTCTACTGGACACATAAGAATTCTCTGAGTCACACTGAATCACATCCAGTATGTGGACCACTGAGTTTCAACCTCTGCAGGACTGTAGTGGGCAAGGACTGCTGGAACTAAAGCTTCTGCTTTATATCCTAGAGCCACTTAAGATTATAAACAGAGATGCAACATAAGGACAGTAGCTAAAAAATGCTTTAATTAGGCTACAAAAATGCAGGCTATTTGTATATGAAAACTATTAAATGAAGGAAATTGATCAGAATTACTAACTGCTATTAAAGTTTTTAAAATGTTTTTTAGAGAAATTCATCTTAACAATCTATCCGTTGTTTCATCCGGTCACAAGAAAACTTTACAACAAAAATTTGGAAATATTTATTGCTCTAAATTGTTCTCAACTGTCTCATTTGCCTTTAAGAAGAAAAATTGCAGCTATACGACTCTTCTCCACTCTAACAGGGGAAAGGGTTCAAGTTTGGGCCTGAAAGAGTACTTGATGAATGACACTTTATTTGCCATCACTACCAGCTGCCAATGTTGGAGGCCATCAGGATGTCTTGGTCAGGTTCATTTGTGTGCTTGTTGTGTTTTGGTCCATGAGCCTAGCTGACTTTGAAACCAGGTGGAGTTTGAGTGATTGCAAAAGATGCTTTGGGTCCTGCTGATTTCTGAATTGATAGAATTCATAAATCACTCACAAAAAATATTATGTGTGTCCACTCTTGATTTAGGTTTTCTCCCAGCCTAGTGTGAAAAAACTGAAATTGATGTTAGGTATACAACTTCTAAGCCTTCACATTGCAATCCAGAAGGCTTGTTATTTAACAAAAAAGCTAATATTTTCTCTCCCCTATTGGGAATTCCTGACAGGTAGAGGTGCTTAGTAACAGGGAAGAATTGGGCGGAATAAAAATTTCTCATGGAGATTACAATACTCCGCCTCAGTCTGAATGAAATGTAGCATTCCAGATGTTGCCTACATTTCACTGAAAACCAGCTGGTTGATTTTATGAACAATGCAAATCCTGCAATGTAACGGGGCTTCTCTAAGTGCTGATAAAACACTTAGAAGATCAACAAATCTTGAAAATGTGCTAATGAGCCACAAAGTCTGATTAAAAGCAAAGGTGTAATGTTCCAAAAACATTCTTTGTGATTTAGAGAAGTATGACTTAGGTTTCTTCATTGATGACAGTACTTTAAAGGCAAATTGTGCAAAGATAAGAAAGTCTCATTAATAAGAACAATTCACAATAGCTCCTTATTGAGTTATTTTCGGAAAAAGGGTTAAGACCTGAGAACTCCATAAAAGGAAAAGAAAGAAAGAAAAATAGGCCACATATACAGACCATTCACTTGCTAAAACATGAACTATTAAGGCTTCATAACATAAAACATGACATTTTGAATTATTTAATTTGATGATTATTTATAAATAGCAAGTCCAAGTTATAGGCAGATGTGAATAAAGATGAACATCTTCTGTTACTTAATTGTGGAGGATAGAATAGTTGGAAGTATTTTTCATAGACAATACCTCTATGGGAGAGAAAATGCTCACATATTTTAGCTTTGGTTAAGATCAAACTGATCAAATTAGAATTTTCAACTAATTTATTGCTCAGAATTCCCTTTAGTGAGGAATGCTTTTGATAAATTTCAAGGGAAGCTGTTTGCAGAAAAGTTTGAAATTAGACATAAAAAACCCAAAATGAGAAGATTTTAAGATAAGCCAAAAAGTATCTAAAAAACTAAAATGACAAAATTGGAAACTATACTGTTATATTACTAATAAGATGTGACTTATACAGAATAACCCAGCATTATTCCATATTACTGTATTTGTATTTGGGGTACAGGACATAATTTACCTGGAGAATTTCAATTAAAGTTACATACAAGTAATTAGAGGAAAAAGGATTCTCTCTCTTCTGATTGAATGATAATGTAGCCATATTGGTTAGTTATTTTGTAAGGTCATCATAAATCATACAGGTATTGACAAAATTGTAATTAAATGTGTAAATAACTGTTTCATTTTTGTTTTCTGATTTCAGATTATAAGAATTGATTGTGAATGGAGTGTTCCCACAACACATTTCACATTCTGGACATTTCAAAATTTCACTTCCACTTCTTTGCATATGAAGTCCAGATATGGGCGCTATACTATAGAGAATAAAACTATAAACTTAGTACCTTATACAGACATGGTGACTATAAGAGTGTTCACAAGACATTACCAATACGATTACAAAACTGAGACAGAAACAAGATATAGGTACAATTTTGGTAGACTTTAGTCAGTTCCCTATCATTTTTCACTGGCTAAAAGGAGAACCACTGATGCCTTCTTCTTTTTACTTACAATTCTATCCCCAGAAGGTAGAAAAAAATCAGAGAACTCTGTACTTGATTTTGACCAACAAGAAAGGACCAGCTAAATTTAGTTTAGGGAAGAGATGCTGAACTACTCTAACACAATTATCTCCTTAAGCAAGTAAATGTATCGCCACACCTCGCTGATAAAGCAACTACCCTGTACCCTATTTGTGACACCAGTGACTTTTGAGTAGTATAGAAATATCATATCAAGAGTTGCAAATACACCTCCTTCATCTTTCCTTAGTATATCTTAAGCATTTCATTGTTTTAGAAATATTTTTAAAGAGATACTGAGAAAACTATGCGCCAAGATTCATTAATGAGTTCTGTATCAACATGCTAGGAAAAGAGCAACACTAATCATCAGTTCTCCACAAAACTTGCCAAGGCTACCTTGTGGTATAGCTCTTCAGAACTATTCCCTAATGAAGGCTATTCAACTGCTGATAAGCTTATCTTTGTTAATTTCAAGGAGCAGCTTCCTCTCCCCGCAAATCACCCATCTCCATCCCTTCTACCCCTTTCACAAAACAAGTATGTAAATCCAAACATAATACGCCCCATGCATAACGTGAACAATTCTCTAGGTAGGATCAATGACTTAAGTATGGAATTTCAAATATTTTAGGAATCATGGGTCCACTGTCACTCTCCTCTTATGAAGTAATTAATAAGAAAAATTCAGCCTGAGGTTTTCACAGATTACAAGGGCTTTTCACAAGAAAAACTACTGCTGTGATGACTTCTAAAAATGGTTGGTTGCCCTCATTCAAATTGTATCCACTGTTTTTGAATTCATATGAATTTAAATGCTTCTCTGAATGTTCTGTAAGTGTCTTGGAGAAATGTTAATAACAATGCTAAAATAAGAATACTATTTTAATGTGTGATTCAAAAACTAAGCATTTATTAGCTGATTTCAGAAAATATTAACTTCGGTGCTGCAACCAAAACAAAATCCTGGTCTGGTATTTCTTAAGTAATCAAAGATTATGTGAAAGAACAAAATAGTGTTTTGCAAACAGACTGCAAAAGAAGGTAGAAAGCATTTCTCTGGAAACATAGGACAAGTTTGCTCTGTTTAAGCAATGTAAACAAAAACCTGGGGGGTACCAATCAGACAGCTAAAAGAGAGCTTGGAAACTATTACATACTTATCACATCTGGCCTAATTATATCTCCTAACAACTCTAGCATTAATAAACATTCATAAGTGGCTAAAGGCCTGTGGGTAATTTATATAATGCATATATGTATAAAAGCCTTTTTTCTCCAGTGAATATATTTACTTCCCAGAGATAAATTTCAAATCACACAACCACAGGATGCAAGCCCCTATCAGATAGTAGATCAATCTATTTCAAAACAATCCACACAGACTGAAATCTCCTTTCCATATGTATGAATATTTGGTAGCTATATAGATGCAAATGTCAGTAAGAGAGCAGCTGTTATTGGGGACAGAGACTTACCAGTACTTGTCAGGAAGTTAACATTTCTCATCACACCTTCTGTGTAAGCTCCTGGCTCGTAACTGTCCATTTCACCTGTGACAATGTGGGCAACTCTTGCGGCCCGTCCTCTGATAGCACCTGCAGCTCGATCTAAATTATCAGCATCCTGGTCTCTCAAGGCTATGATACATTTGTTGACATCTTCTAGGATATGACTCTCTGTAAGTAAACAGGTCAAATTAGTTTCGTATTTTTTTTTTTAATCACACAAATCTAGCATACTATAATTCATGTTAATTTCTGGTTGCGGATAATGTGCACATTGGGAATAAAAGACATTGACAATTAAGAAGAAAAAATACAGATGTGACTTTGCTTATACCTTTTTCAATAGCTCATCTTGTAAAACAGAAATTTTGCATTTTTATCAGCAAATTTTACAGATTGCATCTTATTTTAGATTCTAGTTCCAGTAGATTAGATTTTAGATTTGAGTGACTTACAGATGGAAATTAATGAAAGATTCTAGATTAAAACAAAAATAAAATGTATAATGATGGAATACTTAATCCTGATTAAGCACAATACCATGCAGATTATGGAACTCTTAAAAAAATCACCTGCTCTAAATATATAGAAAAATATAACTATGGTGTTCCATTCAACTAATGTTCACTGATGTACGATATTTAACACAATTACAGAAATATTATAAATTAGAAAATGATGAAAACAGTGAAATATATAATTTTATACTGTAAAGCAATAACCTCACTACATCTGTGAAAACACTTATATATAAAAAGGGCTTTAAAAAGATTGATTGATTTGAAGTAAATGAATCCCAGAGAAATTTGCTCACTCTGAAGAGTATCTCCAGACCTCTTTCTCTCCTTCCTTCTTTGCATGATTAAGGCATGAAGACAGCTGGGAGTTATTAGTATAGTCCAACAATGTTTTCTTTTTCTATAAAATGATTAATACTCCCGGAATAAAACTAATGAGTGGAGCTGAGTAAATATGTAGACTATCAACAAGCATGGGCAATGATATTTCTAAGAAATTAAAAGAATACTAAAGAAATGGTTTCTATTTTTATTAAATGAATCCCCACCCCAAATCTTTAAAGACTCTATTACTTCAAAACACACAGAGAAAAACTACAACAAAAAGGCCTCAGTAATTCCAGAACATATTGTTAACTTCTCCTTCCCCCTCCCCCCCCCTTCTCCCTCTCTCTCTCCCTGGATTTGCTGACTTTCTGCAGGTAAGCTACACAAGACACGTATTCATAAAGCTATGTCCTTGCAGAGTCACACCTTCCTCTTATTTTGTAGAGCATAATATCCAAACCGTCAAAGAATATGGTCGTTGGTGAACTTCTTAGACCTGATGTCTACTATTCCTCTGCAAGTCCCTCATGCTTTAGTTATATCTATTTTACAGTTTTCCAAATCTGCCATGTTTTTTCATGCCTCTGTGCCTGTGGGCATATTAGAACCTTGACCTAGACTGTTCTTTTGGGTTCCTGGACCCAATGTCAACGTGTGTGTGTGTGTGTGTGTGTGTGTGTGTGTGTGTGTGTGTAGGCTTCCCCACAACAACAAGCAACTCTCTGTACACCAGCTGGGTGACCTGTAATTCAACTCAATTCTGACACCATCTACCTGGAGATAAGCATCAGATTCCACAGGTTAAGGGTTTAGTCCCACAAGACTGCCCCTTCCCACCCCGCTACAGACACCAGTCGAAAGCCTAGATGGTTACCTGTGCTTCTGCTACAATTTGAAGGTTCCCCCCTTCTGGACTTCAGACGCTGGTCCAACTTCAGGTTGTTACATATATTTCTGACCAACTAGCTATAAATCAGAGGTTCCCACAGCCTCCTTTTTAGGTTTGATTATTTTGCTTAGAGTAGCTCACAGAACTCAGAGAACCATTTTACTTACTAGATTTAACTTTTATAACTCAGGACCAGCCAGATGGAAGAGACGCAGAGGGTAAGGTATGGGGAAAGGCCCAGAGCCCCATGCCCCCTCCAGGCATGCCACTCTCCCCAAATCTCCATGTGCTCACCAACCTAGAAGCTCTCCAAAACCCATCCTTTTGGGATTTTATGGAGGCTTCATTACATAGGCATAATTGATTAAATCACTGGCCATTGGCAACTGATTCAGCCTCCAGCCCCTCTACCCTTCCCAGAGGTAAAGGGGTGGAACTAAAAGTTCTAATCACATGGTTGGTTGCCCTGTCAACCAGCCCCCATTCTACAGCGGGGGCGGGGGGGGGGG